>NW_004797628.1:6574-10834 GCF_000002075.1 Aplysia californica | reverse complement strand
CCCCCCCCGATATAAAATTGGAATAATCTGAAATACCTACCAAGGAAGAGTTTAAGTGTTAGGTTACTTGGGACCAGGAACAATTCATTGTCAATTGACCAACCAATCAGAAAAATTTATTGTTATGATGAAGAACAAGCGTGATGCTTTAGGCATGCGTCTTCCCGTTAAGCTTTCCTTTCCTCCTGTCTTGCCCTATCTCTGCTGCGCCTGCACTATTTTTACCTTTCTGTGTCTACTGTTTACTGCCGTTGCTGTTCATAACTTTTTACCCAAATTGTGTTGAAACTGCTTTATTGATTAAAATATTATATTTTCTTCATTTTATTGTCGTTTATATGCATTGTATGCCCTTTTACTGTTTAAAAAGTGTGTTTGTACAGATCTACACCCTTTCGGGGAAATTCGCCTCCATTGTCGGGGAACTTCGCCACGCAGGTCTATTGATTTTCTATCTGTTGTTTTACTTAGATTTACCACTAATTATGGGGAAAACAAGCAAGGGAATCAATAACAAATATACTTAAACTTTATAAAGTGATTTGGAGAAAGCTGTTGCATCAGTTTAAGGTGGACAAAGCTGCTCTGGGGCAGCCTGAGAATTTAGATCTAGATCTAGCGTTCCCAAAAAACCTCTCTTGCCGACCATGTCTCTAGTTGATCTACTTTTGGAATGAGGGCTGGGAGAGAGAAAAAATATGGTTGACAAAGTGATTGCAGCTGCAAATGCAGGTTTCCCTTTAATGAAAGATCAGTTTTTACATGTGTTTAATAATCTACATATAAAGAAATAAGATGATCTCCCAGTATGGCGAATTTCCCCTCAAGGACAGGAATTTCCCCTCAAGGACAGGCGAATTTCCCTGAAATGGTGGCGAAGTTCCCAGTCACCACACCCACTTGAAAAAAGAACGAAGCAGATGAAGTACGACTAGCAAGCAAACCAATCAGTGGGCTATCTGCATTTTCATTGGCTACGAAAAGTTGCAGACGAAACTGGGATAATTTACAATGAGTCTAGAGGCGGTGTAGGCTAGTTTCGTCGCAAGCCAACTGAGTGGCGAAGTTATCCGACTCTACCCTAAGTGAAACTTTTTCTGCCAATAATATTTTTCCGCCTTTGATTTTGTTTTTTCCTTTGATCATTTTTCTTTCGATCATTGTTTTATTCTTTGGATCATCGGTTTTTCTTTTGATCGTTTTTTTTACTTTGGATCATCCGTTTTTCTTTTGATCGTCGTTTCTTACTTTAGATCATCAGTCTTTTCTTTGATCACCGGTATTTTCCTTTGATGACGGTAAGTTTATAATGTCCTTTTCGTTGATTTTCTCAGAGAAACCGCACTTTGCAGACACATTTGGCGCTAAGTTAGGCCTGTATAAGTTCTTACCCTTTTTGAAGTGGGTGCTTTTTCATCAGAACGTTTTGAAAATAGATTTACATGTTTTTTCATCAGTTTTTGAGAAACAGTTTGTATTTAATTTGCTATTGCAAGTGTTGATCTCTAATCTGTGCGTGTTTTTTTATGACCTGTGCGATTTTGGAAGTGCGTGGTTTTTTTCATGACCTGTGAGATTATGGAAGTGCCTGTTTTTTTCATGACCTGTGAGATTTTGAAAGTGCGTGTTTCTAATGAAATGATGTGATTTTAAATGTAACTAATTGTATGGTAAGTGACTTGCTATGTTTATACTAATTTTTCGATGACTTTCAACTTATTGTTGGAACACGGACGTGATGAAGCTAGTGCTATAAACTTTTTGCAACAGCACAATGTTTTGCGAGTAAACCCACCAAACTGCAATATGTGGGCGTATTTTGAGCTTAGTGAAATTCGGCAGGGGGGAGGAGAAAGTTTTTCGCTGTCCAGCGCATAGGAGTGTTAAAATCTCTTTGAGAAAAGACTCATATTTTTTAAACTCCAACTTAAAATTGTATAAAATTTTGCAACTTACTTTTGGGGGGGCTTTTAAAACTCCAGCAAACTCTATACAAGTGTTAGTTGGGGTGAATGAAGAAACCGTGGTGCAGTGGTACCAATACTGCAGAGATATTTGTGCAAACTGGCTAGTTAACAACCCATACGTGATAGGGGGCCCCGGACACATTGTCGAAATTGATGAAAGCCTTGTGGCCAAGCGGAAATAGGCCTACAACGTTGGACACGCTGTGCCTGAGCGGTGGGTTTTTGGGGGAATCCATAGAAACACCGGACGCGGGTTTTTGGAATTTGTTCCAGACCGCACTGCAGCAACCCTACTGCCCATCATCCTTCGCTGTATAGCACCCGGGACAATCATCCACTCTGACGGGTGGCAGGCATATGTTGGAATAGGAAACTTGCCTGTAATTCCACCATACCAACACCTGACTGTCATACACGACAGGAATTTCACCGACCCTGTCACCGGCGCTTGCACGAACAGGTTCGAATGCTTCTGGAAAAATTGTAAAAGACGATTTAAGCAGATGGCAGGAGTACACCAGACAACTTTAGATTCCCACCTAGACGAGTTTTTGTGGAGGGAGATACATGGGGACAACGAGCAAGCCCTCAACAACCTTCTCCACCTGTCCCAATGGTACCCCATCCCCTAAGGTACGTGTGCTGTATAATTCCTTTATTTTTGTCGTTTTTCCTTGGACTCCAGTTTGGAGTCCATTTTCCATTCTGGCATAGATCTATCAGGTAATGTTTTAAGCCAACTTTGACCTTTCTATGCTATTTCCGGCTCTCCGACGTCAACAAATGTCGGGACCACCATATCCAAGTAGTGCCAAGAAGAGGCCTAACACTAACCCTAACCCAACCCCTAGATCTATAATCTACCCCTACCCCTAGCCCTCAATTCTGCTGTCTCATGACAGTGGTCGCTCGTTATGGAAGTCCTCCCTTTTTCGGTAGTTCCCACCCCCCTTATTTGAGCCTGACCTACATCTAGATCTATACGTTTGATTCGCGGCGAGCCAAACCTAACACTGCAAAACATTAAATTGTGGTAAAATTCCATGCCCCCCTGAAACCCCCCACCTTATTTATGTCAAGCGCCATTTGCCGATCAGCGCAATCTTAAGATGGCACAAAATAGACGGGCGGGAAGCGCTTTTTCCTTCCCGAGCGAGAAGACCGAGAACCTGACCTACTTCCCGCCAGGACCGGTCCCGAGAACGAGAAATACTTCCCGTCTCGTGTCTCGGGCAATGCTTCTCTTCTCATGACCAATTTCTCTTCTCGCCCCGCAGTTCGAGCCACTCGTTCAGCGAGAAGGCCGGCCGTGGCCGAGATCTTCTCGCCCCACAGTATGAGCAACTCGTTTCGCGAGAAGGCCGGTCGTGGCGGGGATTTAAACTTAGAAACTAGGTTTGCCCTGTTGCGCTGGCGCAGGCGGTGAAGGAAGGTAGGGAGACCAAGGCCTAGGCCCTGATCAACTCCCCACTCGCCTCGTCTCGCCACCCTCTCCCCTCCCTTTCAGTCTCACACACAGGACGGCACGGTGATGGGTGGCACTGTCTGCGTTGTTATTTCTCGCCTCTCACTCTCGTTACTGTTACTTGTTGTGTCAAGCCAACGAGCAGTATCACGTCCCGGTACCGAACAGTAGTTTAGTACTCGGGAAGTGACGGGAAGGGCGTTTCCCGCGAGAAACGAGTACTCGGCTCGTCTCGTGCCCGCCCCTAGCACAAAACCATATGACGATCCGCAGAAAGCGCGGCCATCTACGGATTATTTCCAAAAAAGAATAGAGCTGCGTGATCTTAAGATTGTGCAAAGCAAGCAAGAATTGCGCCATCGGCCGATCGCTTTGAAACACACACAAACACAAACAACATATTATTATATATGCACGCATAGAGGCGAGAGTAGGGAGCTCTCGTGGCTTAGAGGAAGGTGTTGGCCTCTCATTCCAAGGTCCCGGGTTCGATTCCGGGTGGAGACCGAAAAAAATTTCTTCTCTAAATTTGTCTCCTTTCACCTCATTTCCTGCTCTCTAGCAATGTTCTGTCGTCTGCTTTCATCTCCTCTTTCTGCCCCCACCCCCTCAGTCCCTTCCTCTAGGCTCCTGATTCTTTCTGCAGCCTTTCTACTGCTACTCCTTCGCTTCTTCTTACTGCTGTCTTTCAGCCACACCCCTGATCTTCTGGTAGGAAAGATCTAGATTCTAGACCTACACCTAGCAATCTCAGACAAGGGCGAAAAATCTCGGAGAGCCCGTGTGCAAGTTGCGCACGTTAAAGATCCCTTGGTGGTCTAAAATCGA
>NW_004797628.1:2483-4220 GCF_000002075.1 Aplysia californica | reverse complement strand
AGAGAGAGAGAGAGAGAGATTGAGAAGGGGGGGTTGAAAGAGGAAAAGAGAGAGAGAAGATGGGGGAGGAGAAAGAGAGAGAGAAGGGGGGAGGAGAAAGAGGAAAAAAGAGAGAAGGTTGAGTAGAGAGAAAGAGATAGCAGAAAGAAAGACAGATCTAGAGAAGGGGCGAGGAGAAAGAGCGCACACGCACACACACAATCCCGCGCACACACACAAACACACACGCGCGCACTCACACACGCACACCGCAAGCAGTCGGCGATGAAACCAACCTCGCGTCCCCGCCCAGTGTGCGCGCCGCGGGCCCACGGCCAGATCTGGTCAAGTGGCGAGGGAAACCCCGCGCGGCGCCCAAAATAGATGGCTGAAATACGTCATCTATATTTCTGCCAATCACAGAGATTTGCTAGATCTAGATATAGATCTAGATCTAGAGTAACATTACCGGTTCGGGCAGCAAGTTTCGTTTCTCATTTGCGGGCACTGGAGCAGGAAAAAACCGTTAAAAATTTTGTTTTTGAATCCTACCCCAAAAGCGCGGCACGAAAACCGGAAGCAACCTCCCTTACTTCAGTTGACACAACAGTGGAGGCGGTGTTTTGCTCAAAAGATCCTTTAAGACAGCGTTTTCGTCCATCAGGTGAGTAAAACAGCATTACGATCTTCCCCCGGAAGAGTATACTTAGGTTGTGGGTGAAGGAAGCGGAAGCTTTATTATATTTTGTTACGCTCTGAAAGCTGGAGAGTATATTCATATATGAGGCCCTGTCGAGGATGAAAGAGAATGTACAGTTCAGTCTAACCATTTTTGCCCTGGGGGGGGGGGTGCCCGGATTGTAAAAAAAAAACCGTAGATTCTCATCTTTCGGGCACACAACATGTTGCAATGCCAATGGTTAAATGATAAAGAATTCTGATCATGCAGGCCTCCGATAATGGCTGGATGACAGCAGCCATATTCTTTACTTGGCTGCAAGATTCATTTATACCCAACACGAAACATGTGAAGAAGCCCTTACTACTTTTGGTTGATGGGCACACGTCTCACACCTCCCTGATTGAGACATCGACTCTTTGCCAGGACAACGGCATAATCCTGTTCTGCTTTGTGGCCCATGCCAGCCATCTGATACAGCCCCTCGACCAAGCCTTTTTTGGCTCCATAAAACCTGCATGGGCTCAAGCTACACATCACCACATTGCCAACTGCGGAAATGCTGTGAACCTGGATAGCTTCGCCAGTGTTCTGAAACCTGTCTGGGACAAATCAGCAACACCTGGAATTGCCGCCCAAAGCTTCAGGGCTGCAGGCATTGTCCCGTTCGATCCAGACAGGGTCCTGAACTCTGGAAAGCTGGCACCATGTGCTGTCTTCCGCACACCACAAGCATCTTCCCAGCCAGAGGACCCAGCCCCACCGGGCTTCGCTTCTGCCACTTCCCTGCCAGAGGACCCAGCCCCCCCGGGCTTCGCTTCTGCCACTTCCCTGCCAGAGGACCCAGCCCCCCTGTGCTTCCCTTCAGCCGCTACCCTGCCAGAGGAATCGTGGTCCCTTGGCTTCCCTTGTGTCACTTCCCTGCCAGAGGAACCGTGGTCCCCGGGCTTCCCTTGTGTCACTTCCCTGCCAGAGGAACCGTGGTCCCCAGGCTTCCCTTGTGCCAGGTCCCTGCCAGAGGACCCAGCCCCCCTGAGCTTTCCCTCTGCCACTTCCCTGCCAGAGGACCCAGCCCCCCT
>NW_004797628.1:0-2053 GCF_000002075.1 Aplysia californica | reverse complement strand
CTTTCCTTCTGCCACTTCCCTTCCTGAAGGAGTAGCAACTCCAGCCTCCTCTTCACTGCCTCTGACCACCCCATCTGGTTCTTCCGATCCCAGTTCCCTGCTGACTGTGCAACAGTTGGAAGCCGTCAAAGACTTTGGTATCTTTTTGTATGACGATCTTCTTCGGAAGAATTTCCTCAGATTCCTCTGTCCTGGCAGGCACATAAACGGCCCCTTCTGACAATTCTTTTGACATTTTCCAAGAGCACGTTGTGAAGATTGCGAAAGCGTTCACTCCAGCAATCACAGCTCTACCATCAGACAAGACTCCGGTGAAAGCACCACTGACCGCACCACTGACCGCGGATGACATTTTACAAATACCCAAATTCAACAGCACAAAGAAAAAGGGAAAGAAACTAACTCCAACGATCCCACACTGCATCACTAGCGAGGACTTTAGAGGAGCTATGAAAAGTAAACTCGAGAGTAAGCAAAAAGAGGAGAAAGATAAACTGGCAAAAAAAAACATCAGGGAAGAGAATAAGAGAAAAAAAGAGGAGGAGAAAGAAATGATGAAAAGAAAGAGAGAATTGGAAAAGTTGGAAAGAGAAAAAAAGAAGGCCAAAGAGGAGAAAAAAAAGCTACAAAAGAGAGAACTGATGAAGCAAAAGAAAGATGGCGAAAGCATGTCGAGCCAGAAAAGAAAGTAGCAGCAGTGGAGAAGACAAAGAGACGGAAACGCAGATGTTTGTTGAGATGAAGAGAGCGGATGATGAAGATGATGATGATGATGAGTGGATGGAGGTCATATCCGATCTATGCAAGGGCTGTAACCAGAAGGGGGGTGCAGAACTATGGTTGCAATGTGAACTGTGTGATGGCTGGTGGCACAAACGATGTACCAATGCTGCTTCATTCAGTTCTCAAGAAATAGAGAAGCTCCAATTTTGGTGCTGCGAGTGCATTCCAGACCATTAGCTTGAGAGTGATGGGAGTGCACTGTTCATTGAAGTTTCAATTTATGTGTTCGAGTTTTTGGTCTTCATTAAAAATCTAGATCTAGATTTTCTAGATCTAGCTCTATAGTTCCATTTATATAATTGCCTCTGGTTTAGTTTGTGGATTTTATGCAGAGAAATTGGTGTTGTTGCTGTTTTTCATTTTTTTAACTTGGTCAAACAATGACATGCACATTAAAAAATAGCTAAAATCTATCCAGATCTATATTTAAGTGGTAAAAACCATATTGACACACTAGATCTATAGTGCCTGGGTATTGAAAGCATTAAAAATCATGTTATTACACGGTTGCAAATGTGAAAACAACTGAAAATGCTGTGGTGTTGGTGGGCCCAGTGGGCTGTGTGACCGAATGCCGAAATACTGCCCGAATCCATGAGAATCCCCCAAAAATGTGAACACGTAAATAAATGTACCATCTCTTTTGCACCCAGTCAGGGCCTCAGAAACCCAACAAGCGGGAAAGGGTCATTCCTCGGGTCATCCAATCACAGGGCTTCCTGTTGCCAGTTTTAGTTTTGCTCTCGGGCAAGGCAGACGGAAGATAGAGAGGCTTAAAGACGACATGGCCATTTTCGTCCAAATTTTGACCGAAAGGTAATGTTACTCTACATGCTCGCTGTAGATTCACCCAATATTATCATAATATAGATTGATATAGGATTCTTGCTACGGAGAGTCTACGTACACGGTCCGTGTACGTAGCCTCGGGGTCTACATACAAGGTAACCGTGTACGTAGCCTCGGGGTCTACATACACGGTAACCAGGCCTGTAGCCTCAGGGTCTACATACACGGTAACCTGAAGGTCCAAGAGATAGTTCACTCAGCCACTATCTCTCTCTCTCTTTATCTCTTTTATTTCCCCTCCCCCCTCTCTCTCTTCTCTCAATCTCTCTCTTTATCTCTTTTATTTCCCCTCCCCCCTCTCTCTCTTCTCTCAATCTCTCTCGCTCTCTCTTCTCTCACTCTCTCTCTCTCACACACACACAAACACACACACACATACGCACACACCCACACACACACTATCTCTCTCTCTCTCTTTCTT
>NW_004797627.1:803634-807305 GCF_000002075.1 Aplysia californica | reverse complement strand
TGAAAGCGGAATAGAGAATCAATCTATGCATCTATTATATATTTGGCAACTTGGAAACACATGTGTCACTTTTGTCTCAAGACTTATCGCTCCATTCCAGTAGAGTGTAAAAATAGTAGACCAATGATATTCAGCTGATGTTAATGCACCGACCATTCCTTTCATCGAAAGGGGGCCCAGCTAGTTCCCTCTATTGGTCCACACAGAAACAGTTTCTTTTGTCCATTTGATCGAGTTATGAGGCCAAAGAATCTCAATTGTCTTTTTCAGATGGGTCTTATTACTCTTATAATAATGCTAGCCGAGCCCCCTTTCGATGAAAGGAATTATCGGTGCATTAACATCAACTGAACGTCATTAGCCTACTTTACACTCTACTGGAATGGAGCAATAAATCTTAAAAGATGCAAACAATTAGAAGGTCTTTACTCTCAAAACAAAATGCGCCTCGCAAAATATCACTTCCGCACAGGATTTTCTAAATTTACGGAGACAGAAGCGTCGGCCTACAACAGCGATCTGTGAAATAAAGAAATTTAGCTTTTTGCATCAAAACTGTCTCAAAACTGAAAAAACCGAAGGGCGTCATGGTCTAGAGAATATTTTGAATAATCTTTTGGCTAAAACCGCATGTCAATCGATACAGCCATTAAAAAGCCTTTTGAATAGCAAAATTGGGCCACCACAAATAGATAATAGATATCTTTCTCACCCTACCATTTGGAGAACTTTTCCTTTTGTTGCCCCCCCCCCTCTCTCTCTCTCTCTCTCTCTCTCTCTCTCTCTCTCTCTCTCTCTCTCTCTCTCTCTCTCGTCAATGAGGTTCTCAATATCCTCCTCTAATTGATGTCACGCTTAGGCGGCCTTGTCTTCTCTCAGTGTCCTTGTTTAAGAGTGCAGCTCTGGCACCCATACAAAAGTATGCACCAAATACACACTGGCTTAAACATTGATGAACCTTATTTTACAGATTTAAACCGTACCACATAAAAGTAACCACCTCCATGCCCCATCCCCCAGAAGTAATTTACATATAAATTTAGGAAATAAAATAAAGGAAGAAAAAGAAAAGAACGGAATAGAAAAAAAGAAAACCGACTATCGTCTGTAATACATGAGGGAGGCAGCGTGGTGAAATCAGGCGTTTGTCAAAACAATGAAATTGAAGAAACTGGCATTTTTCTACCAGTCTGGAAATTAATCTCAAATTTTCGTTATTTGGCTTAACACCACTGTTGTCCAATTAAGAACACATTTCTGAGTGGGTTTTTACAGAAAAACGTTGATTAAAGGCACAAAAAATGTAAGTTTTCAGTTTCCACAGACTATCAAGCTATGGAAAAAAACAACAACTTTGGCGGTCATTTTCTCGCTAATTCTACCTTTGAAACCAGGCGACCGCACATTCTTCAATCTCAAACATCTGGACTTCTACATGTATTAAATATCATCATCATCATTGCCTTTCTCACCCTGCACCAGGGTATAGGCCATGGACAAACACCCCCCACTTTTCTCTATCCTGGGCTAGCCTCTTGATATTATTCCATGTCTTCCCACTTTTCTGTACATCGATTTCTGCGATTCTTCTCCAAGTTCCAAGAGGTCTTCCCCTTGATCTCTTGCCCTATGGGTTCCAATCCAAAACTTTCTTTGTTATGCAGGTATTACATATAGATGGGCATTTTTTTTCACCGATTGCATGACATCCTAAGTGAAACCTGCAACACCTCACCAAGAGAGTTCTACAAGAAGGTGAAGACAATGAGAGTGAGAGACGAACCCTATGTTACACTATGTACCTACCCACAACTGTCATCAACGATACCAATGGAGAAGCTCTGCACGAACAGAAGGAAATAATAAAGAGATGGGAAGAATATTTTTAAGAACTACTAGACCCATCAGGAGTACAGGCACAAGCCACACAGAGCCCCTTCATCGCCAACTACCCACAGCACTCAGAACCTACCATCCTGGAGAGTGAAGTAAGAGAAGCACTGAAGACTAGTCCAAAGAACAAGGCAGATGGAGACGATGGCATCTCAACCGAAGCCATCCTTGCATGCGGCGAAACCGGAATACATTGGCTTACAATCATCTTCCAGAAAGCCTGGAAAGAGAGAAAAGTGCCAGCAGACTGGCAAAATGTGATAGTGGTGCCAGTATGGAAGAAAAAGGGCAGCAAGAAAGACTGCAACACCTATAGAGGCATATCTCTTCTCAGCCATGTGGGGAAAATGTATGCAAAGATCCTAGAGCGAAGCTCTCGCGCAAAAGCCGTACATCTTCTCAGTGGCGCCCAGTTTGGCTTTAGAAAAGGAAGAGGGTGCTCTGATGCAATCTTCGCACTCCGACAGCTGTGTGAGAGGGCTTTGGAATACGACCAAGATCTCATTCTCGTATTTGTGGATCAAGAAAAAGCCTTTGATCGAGTAGACAGAAACAAGCTATGGAAGATCCTGGAGCAGTACGACATCAAAGGACAACTGCTAGACAACATCAGGGCTATCTATGCCAACAGCAGAAGCGCAGTCTGCACTGCCAGTGGAACATCGGACTGGTTTCCGGTAACATCCGGAGTCAGACAGGGCTGCAATCTCTCCCCTCTGCTCTTCGTGGTCTACATGGACCAGATTACAAAGGAGGTCAATCCAGACCCAGAGGCACTCAAAGAACTCATGTTTGCAGACGACCTGGCAATGACGAACAACAAGGCCCAGCTACAGGAGCATATGAGCCAACGAAACGCGAGCTGCGAGAAATATGGCATGAAGATCAGTATTAGCAAGACCGAAGTCACGACAATTAGCAGGAGACCAGACAAAGTGGATATCAACATCAAAGGATCCCAACTAAAACAAAGCAGCGAATTCAAATACTTGGGCAGCATTTTCACAGAAAATGGAAAATTAGATCGAGAAATAGAGACTAGATGCCAGAGAGCCAACGCAGTCAGCTACCAACTCGGCCATCTCCTGAAATATCCCAATATCCCTATGAGCACCGAAGCGAAGCTCATCAACGCCATTTTCCTTCCAATACTCACATATCAGTGCCAGACATGGTCCCTAAAAAGCCCTAGAGAGGAAACTGGTCACATACAAGATGAAATGCTTAAGAGGAGCGGTCAACAAAACAAGAAGAGACAAAATAAAAAAATGAATTCATAAGGGACACCGTGGGAGCAACACCAGTCCTGCCACGCATTGAAAAACAAAAGGTCAAGTGGGCCGGACACCTCACGCGGATGCTCTCAAACAATCCAGCTCTGAGAGCATACAACACTAAATATTTTGAATGGAGAGCCAGAGGAAGACCAAGGCGACGATGGAATGAATCTGTGGCAGACACCCTCAGAGCTCACGGGATGTCCCTCCTACAGGCCAGTCGCCTTGCTGCAGACAGACGCCTGTGTCTCCCCGCGACACCCGCCGGTACAAGCGGAAGAAAAAAGTAGAAGTAAGTAAAAGTTTACTAAAAGTAAGCATGACGACATCCAAAGAAGCTTTAATTAAGATGATACCAATAACTCCACATGCCCAAAAATTGACGAGCGACTGATTCGACCAGTTGTATGGCCTTACTTATTGTGTTGCAAGTGCTGTAAAACTGTTACTAGAACTAATTAAAAAACCCAAAACAAAACAAAAAAACAACGACCCAAAAAA
>NW_004797627.1:802469-803043 GCF_000002075.1 Aplysia californica | reverse complement strand
AAAGAGAAGCTCATATTTCTCATAAAAAGTTACATTAACCCATACGAAGTAACATTAACCCATACGAAGTAACATTAACTCTTCAGAAGTAACATTAACTTATACGAAGTAACATTAACCCATACGAAGTAACATTAACCCATACGAAGTAACATTAACTCTTCAGAAGTAACATTAACTTATACGAAGTAACATTAACCAGTATGAAGTAACATTAACCCGTATGAAGTAACATTAACCCATACGAAGTAACATTAACTCATAAGAAATAACATTAACTCATAAAATAACGTTGTCCCTTAACCCTATCCGTACCCCTGGGATAATTTTGCACCCTGGTTTTCTTTTCACAGTTTAGAATTATTCTATTGCACATATCTCTTTGAAATTTTAGTATTCCTCAAAAATTCACTTAGCTATTGATAATTAATTTTTTTAAAATTGTAAAACACGGGGTGGCGATAGGGTTGATTAAAGTTAAAGATTTTCTCATCAGATAACAAAACATTACTGACTTTCTATAACTGATGGTGCATTACTTTTACCATTTTCCACTCACTGCCGGACACACACA
>NW_004797627.1:800793-801970 GCF_000002075.1 Aplysia californica | reverse complement strand
ATGAAACCTCACATCCCACGGCATAACCATTTAAACATCAGAAAAGTGATTTTTTGGGTACTAACCACGTTTATAAGGTGTTTTCATTTATCTGTACCAACTTTGGTTCATATTGATCATTTTATTCACGAGTAAATCAGTTTTTTGTCTCTCCTGTAAAATTTTCCTTCCTGGGGTTGCGAGGTTTCATCACTCCACCAGCGATATTAAGTTCTAAATCTCCATAATCTAGCCTAATTTCATGGCTAAGTCACCCCAGAGCAGAAGATCCTCCTTGGCTCAAATCCCACTGGAGACGATATGAACCCAAAAAAAAAAAAACCCCCCCAATATTTTCAGAGGTTCAATGGGCCTTGATACCTGGCTCACATGAAGTCAATTGTCTATGGCAGACTGATGTCGAAATTTGAGATGGCGTCTCTCAAATAACCTCACTATGTTGCAAGGGATGTAAATCTTAAGTAACGGTCATTTCAGATGCAAGGGGCACACAGGAGTCCCCGCATCCGTAGTCCCGTGGCCACCTGGTGATCTACTGGTAGCTGCACTACTACATGTCATATCTCTCATTTGACCTTATTGTGATGCAAGAGATTACCTATGAAACAAAATGCAACAGACAACACCATCAATGCCCAACAAACCTTTCTGTCTCGTCCAACCAAAAACTAAATGGGCAAAGGAAAAAGAGATAATGTAATTTTTTTCATTTTGAGGGGGAAAAAAAGATTTTAAAGTTTGACTTTCTCATTTCTTGCATAGCACACGGTATTTTTAAACTTGGCGTACCTGGTGACTCTCCCCCTTTTTTCAGCCAGATTTATGTGTGGACAAGTCCATCATTATGAGGTATCCACCCATTACCTTATCACAAAAATGTGAAAAGTTGACTTTCCCTC
This sequence comes from Aplysia californica, assembly GCF_000002075.1. Taxonomy (NCBI): domain Eukaryota; kingdom Metazoa; phylum Mollusca; class Gastropoda; order Aplysiida; family Aplysiidae; genus Aplysia; species Aplysia californica. The sequence goes on along the minus strand of NW_004797627.1, from coordinate 801,071 downwards.
TTCTTCCTATGCACCCTTCAAAAAGGTAGAGTAATAACGAAAATTCCATTTGGTAATAAAAACAACAATCTTCATTGTCCTATCCTGACACCTTGTTCTCGTCTACTGTGTTCAAGAATAACAGGCACAGTAACTTTGAAATAAGACACATAACACAATATACAGTGTAAATGAAATACACACACACACACACACACACACACACACACACACACACACACACTCAGACACACACATACACACACACACAGACACCCCCCCACACACACACACAGACA
>NW_004797627.1:799120-800693 GCF_000002075.1 Aplysia californica | reverse complement strand
CACACACACACACACACACACACACACACACACACACACACACACACACACGACACTCACTGGTAATAATTGACGCGGCGCTGAGACATCTCTGGTACACACTGAAATCCTCTAGGAACACCACCAAGAGGACGGCCAGGCGCATCGCTCGGTACATCTTGGACGTATGTACCTCTCCTGGAAACTGTTCGTGTCAGCAAAATGGCTTAGACAAGCTAAAACAGCACCTGGACAAGGATGGCTGGTACGCCTATAAATGAATTATTGATCATGATGATGATGAATAAGAACTAGAGCATTATTTTGCGGATAAGTTCCGCATGTAAGGCCTACCTATAATGAGGTCAAAAATTCATGGCCCAACTTATCCTTAAATATGTCTTATAGAGGTGAATCAATGTCACCCGTACTTTGCACGGCAGTTTGCATAAATTTGTCTTAACTTAATCATATTTTCCCCCAACAGCTGAGGCTAGATTTAAAAACTTTTCTTCATAAATTTATATAAAATACTAGATTACAAATCTCCTTCACGAGGAAAATGGAATTGTTCACAGCACTTCCCGCTTCTTACACACTTTTTAATTACGCATATGGGTTACGTCACAGCTCACCAATGACAATTTTTAGTTGCAAAACTTGTGACAAGAAATCACTTTTATAGCGAAGACATTTTTGCTCTAATGGTTCTCAAAACATGTGTTCAATAAACATAATGTCCCGATTCGAAAAAACATGACGGACTTGCTGTTTAATCAGTATTGCCCCAGCTGTAAACATTTAAAAATCCTTAAAAATCATCCACTTGGATTTTTAAATTATTATTAGTATCTAGTACAGGAATTTTAGGATACAGTGTGCAGGAGTTTGAAAAAATATTCACCTGTTAAGACAAATTGATAAAAGTTAAAAGTCACTGTGCAAAAGCTGGAGAGTTTATGTTCGATTGTTGAGGAGACATTTGACAATAAGTTGCGCCACGAATTTTTTGACAGCACTATAGAGCATTGTATTCAACGTTCCTCTAATATTAAAGTATTCCGTTAGACTTTGAGTGTTATCTTGACTCTTTTTTAAAATATATTTTTTAAGTATAGGTTTTACGGCGCTCGCAACTGCATAAGGTCATATGAGCGCCAGAAGATAAGAGGTGTTGTTACCAGAGAGTAACAAACATAAGAAAGAAAAAGGGGAGATAAGGACGATAGATATTTGATACGAAAGAAGAAGCAAACCACACCAGAGCACCCGCCAACCACCCACTATCTTGACTCTGTAATGCGTTGTGTTTAGAGCGTTAGATTTAAAGTCCGTCCAACATATTATTATTTTTATAGTAGCGCGTTAAGCGTGGAGCATTATATTTAAAGTTCGTCCAACATATTATTTTTATAGTAGCTCATTAAACGAGGAGCATTATATTTAAAGTCCGTCCAACATGATATTTTTATAGTAGCTCATTAAACGTGGAGCATTATATTTAAAGTCCGTCCAACATGATATTTTTATAGTAGCTCATTAAACGAGGAGCATTATATTTAAAGTCCGTCCAACATGATATTTTTATAGTAGC
>NW_004797627.1:795334-799020 GCF_000002075.1 Aplysia californica | reverse complement strand
TAATAATAATAATAATAATAATAAATTGCATTTATATATAGAGGGAGAACTAACCTGAGACGTTCCCATCTTAGTTTGCAAGGAAAAGATGACACATTTATTCAAGAGATTTAAACAAAACCATAATTTTCAGTTGGTTGGAAATTTTTTACTTGCCCCCGGTGGCGGCCGAAGCCTACTCTTAACGATTTTGGACCACCAAGGGATCGTTAATGTGTGCAACTTGCACACTGGACCTCTGAAATTTCTCGCCCTCTTCCGAGAAGGTTAGGTGTGGATCTTTCCTACCAGAAGATCAGGGGTGTGGCTGAAAGACTGCAGTAAGGAGCCAAGGAGTAGCAGTAGAAAAGTTGCAGATAGAGTCAGGAGCCCAGAGGAGGGGGCAAACTTTAGGAGGTGAGGGGGTGGGGGCAGAAAGAGGAGATGAAAGCAGACGACAGAACATTGCTACAGAGCAGGAAAGGAGATGAAAGGAGACAATTTTAGAGGAGAAAATTTTTCGGTTGCTACCCGGATTCGAACTCGGGACTTTTGAATGAGAGGCCAACACCTTAACCTCTAGGTCACGAGATCCCCTTAGCCCATGTGTGCCGCTGGCTTATAACAACAATTAGGAAGTAACAAATTATGTAGTTTCTGGAGCATTGAATTTGAATAAACATAAGGACCTAGAATATCTATCTCTCACTGGTAAAATAGAAGGCAAATGAGATAGGTGGTAGATTCAGAACAACTCACGAAAGCTTTTTAAAAAAATTATACAGATGGGTGATGAAAATGATGACAACATGGCTGGGAGCAGCAAGAACAACAGACACCATTGCTGCATCGAAAGACAGATGGAAGTGGAGGTCCATGATCGCCCACGCCAGTCGGGAAGGCACCGGATGATGATGATGATGAAAATGAAAGATCACGATAATGAAAATAGCAAAGCCCTTTTTAAGAGAAACGGGACAAAGGATTGAATGGCGAACCATGATTGCCAATATGTTTCCATAACGAAAATTATCGATGTTGACAATGATATGTGGGTTGTTGGCGGGTGCTCAAGTGTGGTTTGCTTCTTCCTTCCTATCAAACATCTATCATTCTTATCTTTCCTCCTTCTTTTTTGCTTATTTTGTTACTCTCTTGTATCATCTCAAATCTTCGGCACTTATTTGACCTTATTGTGTTGCAAGTGACGTAAAACGCTTACTAAAACAAAAGACGATGATTTCGAAGGTAATTTTCAGTTTTAACATTTTTTTCTCACAAAAGAATTTTCAGCCTCATCTACTTTGTTCAAGGGAAACAAATGCTATTTACGTGGTTTTGAACATACACGTTTCTCGGTTGCTTCCCCTGCAGATTACCTCTTTATTAGCGATTACGAAAAACTGTTTTTGTTGTACGATGGACAGGATGATTGTAAACTATTGTAAAGTTATCTCCTTATTATTTATTGTACATATTATAGTACAGGATGATTATAAACCATAATATAGTTATCTCCTTATTATTGTACATATTATTGTACAGGGTTATTATAAACTTTGGGGCTCTCGTGGCCTAGAGGTTAAGGTGCTGGCCTCTTATTCAAAGGTCCCGGGTTGGAATCCGGGTAGTTACCGAAAAATGTTATTTTCTAAATTTGTCTCCTTTCACCTCCTTTCCTGCTCTCTAGCGATGTTCTGCTTTCGTCTCCTCTTTCTGCCCCCACCCCCTCACCTCCTTTGCCCCTTCCTCTGGGCTCCTGATTCTTTCTGCAGCCTTTCTACTGCTACTCCTTGGCTTCTTCTTACTGCTGTCTTTCAGCCACACCCCTGATCTTCTGGTAGGAAAGATCTACACCTAGCCTTCTCGGACAAGGGCGAAAAATCTCGGAGGGCCCGAGAGCAAGTTGCGCACGTTAAAGATCCCTTGGTGGTCTAAAATCGATAAGAGTAGCCTTCGGCCGCCACCCTGGCAAAATTCAAAATTTCCTACAAACTGAAAATATTAGGTGTGTCCCGCGCGCTCATTGAACTTTATTCAGTTGCGAGCGCCGTAAAACACACAAAAACAAAAACTATAAAGTTATTTCCTTATTATTGTACATATTATTGTATAGGATGATTATAAACCATAGAGTTATCTCCTTATTATTGTACAGATTATAGTACAGGGTGATTATAAACCATAGAGTTATCTCATTATTGTACATATTATAGTACAGTGTGATTATAAACCTAGAGTTGTCTCCTTAAATCGACGTTATGAACGAATGAACCGATTTCATAAAAGGCAATATTTTAATAAGGAAACAGTACAAAAAACTCATGGCAAGTCACAGGTATTATTCTAGTCACAATCATTTTTAACGTAAAGATCGGTGATCTACAAGGAGGTTATCAGGTCCTTGGCAGGGTTGCCACTCGCTAGTTTGAGACAAACCCAGATCCGGCCAAATTTGGGTCAAAATAAACCCAGATTTCAGTCCATAAACCCAAATACATAGTTTATATAAGGGAAAAAAGGCTTGAGGTCAAAAAAACATTTGATTTTTTTTAAATTCAACAAAAACTTTTTTTAAGTTAATTAATTAATTTTCAACTTCAATATAAGCAATTTTCAGAATACTCCAACATTGAAAATAACATTGCTTACAGCGTGTGCAGTAGGCCAGATTTTAATGACAAAAACACATGTAATTTAGCCTACGATGTAGGTGGCCTACTTAATCTCAGTATAATAACACAGTATGTGATCATTGTTAAGAACCAAATGAGCCAAGAACCCAGATTTACTCAAATTTCCCTTGTACCTTCCCAGAACCCAGAACCCAAGTCAAAATACCCATATCTGAGCTCAAAAACCCAAGAATGGCAACCCTGGTCCTTGGTGATCTACCATCTCAAGTGACCTGACAGTTCTAGTGTATGTATCACAACCATTGAGAGCGGGAACAAATTCGGCGGATCGAAAACAGTAACTCTAAAAATTTTCTTTAAAAAAAAGCATCAAGTATTTCACTTTCTTCAGCTTTTGAAGATGAATTTCAAACGTGCTGGGGACCTCAGTGCAAATAGAAACACTAACAGATGCCAAAGGCTTCAATTTTAAGAGCAGATTTTTAAAGCATTTTTTAAAACCTCTTTGTTGAGCCTCAAACCGGAGGAGGAAGAACTGCTTTGTTTTGTTTTTAGTTTTAGTAGAGGTTTTGCGGCGTCCACAACTGCATAAAAGTCATATTATGAACGCCAAGGGGTGGATGTCAACAGAGAAGTCCAAACGATGAACCAAGCTTACTCTGCTCACATCTCTAGCCTCAACAGCACAATTAAGTCTACTTCGACTATCAAGACACCCCGGAAATAGCAGTTCACAAGAGGGTCTCAAACATACAAAAGAAGTTGAGGGAAATGACGCAGTTAGGATGAAAAAGGGGAACGCAGCTGTTTCCCTTACATGCCTATATTATTGCATTGCATTTATGTAATGTAATTCCACTACAGGGTTAACCAAGCATAACTGACTAATTTGATTAACTTGAACGGATTGGTGACGTGAAAAGACCAAGATTTCTTGTTTTGATTTGCTTTGATTTATTTTTGTTGTTGCTGGGTTTTTTTGGGGTTTTTGGGGGGGTTAGAGTATCCACCTAGCAGAGAATTGGTCAGACAGCCGTTATCGTCGATGTTTGTTTCTGACGCATCTCTCTC
>NW_004797627.1:789531-795234 GCF_000002075.1 Aplysia californica | reverse complement strand
TTATTACTTTTTTATTATTATTATTGTGTTGTTGTTGTTGTTATTATTATTGTTGTTGTTGTTATATTATTATTATCACCTTGGAGACACTTAAGGATGCTCGCACATGAAACCCCCCCCCCCAGTCCGATACGACTAAAGCAACCAGACATCAATATGCATTTATGCAGTATGCAGCATGGCTATCATTATGTACACAGCACATTTAGCGGGATGAAGTTGTCTTCATACACTATGAGGCTGAGGTCAACTTATGGATAAAGAAAAAAACAAAAAGAGCAAGTTGTGGCCAGTGCGTTGCTGGGTCGAAGGGGATCAAACTTTACTGTGTGCCTTACATGACATTTTGGGGTGCAATATAATAATATTAAACTTGTTAAAATTTTGTACAGCGCAAATATCTTGCCCACCAACACCGACAGTTGCGGACCGTTGTTTAAACGAGGGAGAGGGATGACGGAGTTCACCGTTATTTGGATATGTGTCAATGAAACATTTATAGTTGGCCTTATATTTCATCAAATTAGGTCTAGGCTTTCTATTTAACATAACATCTACGACACCTGCAGTTTAAAAAAAATACAATTTTTAACCATTCTTTTTTATTTAAACTTGTACATTTCTTTGCCTCATGTAGCCATTAGGCTTAGGTTCTCTACTGTTTCATGACACGTGATTAATCCCTTGATACACTGCACGGTTTACGTTCGGCTTTTTGGGACCCAAAAACTCTTTTATTTGTTCACTTTGGTTCCCGCCTTACTTTGTTTTCCCTTTTAGTTTTCGCCTTTCTTTGTTCTCCCATTCAGCTATTTATAGGCCCTCTTTGTGAGGGGCGCTGACAAAATGACTTACTTCTCGCTAGCCATGAATGGAGAAATCGGCCAAAAATCAACATTAGGGTCAGATGTATAGATTTTCAGTTGATGCCATTTCGTTCAAGTCTACCGTGTATTTTAATATTCTATACTTACAAATTGTACAAACTCCACTTATAAAATTGAAGTATCCATTTCTATACTGGTAAAATCCTAAAGAAGTACCTCATTTTGTCAGGACAATTCATATTTATATTTGAAATTCCTATGTGGCATTTGACTTTCCTAGCCTTTGTGTTACATTTGAGATTTCAATGCTTACATTTGAGCTTGCTATTTTCATATTAAAACTTTTTTTAAATACCGTCATTTGTACAATGTAGATGTATATTTGGACTTCTTAGGTGCAACTTAATGGTCTTTCTATGTGTATTGATTTGAAAAGAAAACCTATACTTCGAGCATTACTTTCTAAGTACTTTATACTTAAGAGTTAGAGTATTTATAGTAAGATACGTGATACGTAGAGCTGTATTTGTTAGACGCCCTCTTATGCTTAGGAGAAAGAAAACGTGTTTTGTTTTGTTATTGTAAAGTGTTTTACGGCGCTCGCAACTGCATAGGTCATATGAGCGCGCTGGACACACCTAATATTTTCAGTTGGAAGGAAATTTTGAATTTTGCCCGGGTGGCGGACGAAGCCTACTCTTATCGATTTTAGATCACCAAGGGATCTTTAACGTGCGCAACTCGCACACGGGCCCTCCGAGATTTTTCGCCCTTGTCCGAGAAGGCTAGGTGTAGATCTTTCCTACCAGAAGATCAGGGGTGTGGAAAAAAGTGGAAATGAAAGCAGACAACAGAACATTACTAGAGAACAGGAAAGGAGGTGAAAGGAGACAATTTTAGAGAAGAAAATTTTTCGGTCGCTACCCGGATTCGAACCCGGGACCTTTGAATGAGAGGCCAACACCTTAACCTCTAGGCCACAAGAGCCCCTGAAAACGTGTTTTAAAAAAAAAAGAAAAAAAAGGTCGGGTTAAAACGTGAAGAATCACGGGGTTAGTTAGGCTTCACCTCTATCCACTGAGAGTCAAACTTCAACTATTTAGCTTATTGCTTCTTTCAGAATCAGGGAACCGAGTTAGAATTAGATCCCTTGAATTCCCCTGGTAGATGGGTTGACGGCATTCGAGGTGTTTCGGGTGGGTTTTTTTTTTCAGGAGTGTATTCGTTTTATTGAAATGTGAGGCAGCGTGGTGAAATCAGGCTCTCGTCAATTTTTGGACACGTAGAGTTATTGGTATCATCTTAAAGCTTGTTCACTTGTCTTTATTTTGAGGAAAAAAATATCCATTTATCTTAAATAAAAGTCGAGATATTTGCGAAAGAAGAAGGTTGGGTTCAGTCGTTTTCAGAGGTAAAATTAGAGAGAAAATGGCCTCAGAAGATTAGTTATTTCCTTAGCTTAAGAGTCCCTGGTAACTGAAAATTTACATTTTGTGTGCCTTTAATCAACGTTACCATACATTTTCTTTTCTTTACATTTAAAACGATTGCCTTCGTCTACTTTAAGTTACAGCAATATTGAAAAACAATTACAAGTTTTTCCTGTCTCTACAATTACAATTTTGTCTTCGGTATCTCTGATATAATTAATATTTTATCCATTCACTTTGAGAACTGGATTCTTTCTTTCTTTCTTTATGACATGTTTCACGGTATAATGTTAAAAAGGTCTGGTGTCATAACACAGCCTTGCCTAGTTCCAATTTTAATCTTTTCATAGTTGCTGTACTGTCCCTCAATTCGCACACAGGCATTCTAGTCCCATCGCAGATTTCAGCCAGTTCGTAGAAACTTTCTATTGCTATCTAGTTTTTCCAAAATTGGAAACAGTTCATCGTATCGAACTTTATCAAATTATTTTTAATTATTGGTAACGCTTTCTTGCCTCTTTCCTTTATTAAGATTGTTAGAATAAATATTTCAATTAGGGCACAAAGCCACCTTGTTTTTTGGATGTCTCTGGTCTTAAAAGGTTTTTCTCATTTTGTTCTTGCTTTCCAATGGAACTCACAGATGTACTAGGTAGCTACAACAGATCCCTCACTCTGTCACCACAGGTAGATGTAGCAGCAACAGTTCCCTCACTCTGTCACCACAGGTAGATGTAATAAATCTATCACTAGTAGCAGCAAAGGTTCCCTCACTCTCTCAAAGATAAGTGCGGCCTTTCTCTCTGGAAATCTGTGTTCGACTCACCTGAGATTTCACAACAAGCGGGGAGCTAGGGAGATAACCACATGACGGTGACGTCTGACGGACAACAACAGCAACAACAAACAAACAAACAAACAAACAAACATAGACGCTTAACAGGGCAGAATGATCGCATCGGGCGACATCTTTTGTCCTCAAACCGTCACGGTACATGATTCTAAATCCTGCTTTTGAGAAAATTCAAAATTTTGACGGGGGAGATCTATTCTATGATCTTTATTTATATTGATTTATGTTTACATTTTGTTTCAAGAATGTAATAATATCTGAGCGTACTGTTAGTTTTGTTTAGAAAGAGTTTTATGGCGCCTGCAACTGCACTAGGTCATTCATTATGAGCGCGCGAGACACAAGTTGGTCGCATTCACAACAGTTCACAGTTCGGCTTGGCCCAGGTCCGTGATCAGAGCGAACTTTAAGAGTGCAAATAGGCTCAATTGATCTGTTTTTAATCAGTTAAACAAGTTTCTTATCCATTGATGTAAGTCTGTATCGCTATGTCTATCGCCCTCCTAGTCTCGACTTGTTTAGATGTAAAAACAGAAAATGTCCCCTGAACAAATTCTTTTTCAGCGCATATAAAAAAGAAATTGATAGATCTTGATCTTGCTAATACTTGACTGATCCTTTTCAAAGTCCTTGTCTTGAAATATCTTCGCATTATGTAGACTCTATTTAATTTTATCATGCCCTTGTCTCGTTCTGTTTATTTGCCTGTTTAGCTCCCTCTATAATAACATAATATAACTTAATTAGTTACTAAATATATAATAATGTGTCACGGCACTTTAGAATCAGGCGCTTGTCAGTTGTTGGGCATATGGAGTTATTGGTGGAATCTTGAGGCTTGTTCATTTGTCTGGCTTTTCATGTTTTTTTTATTTAAAAAAATAAATTTGGTAAGTGTTTTACTGCTGCGCTCGCAACTGCATAAGGTCATATGAGTGCGCGGGACACATTAAACATTTTCAGTAGGTAGGACATTTTGAATTTTGCCGGGTTGGCGGCCGAAGCCTACTCTTATCGATTTTGGACCTCCAAGGGATCTTTAACGTGTGCAACTTGCCCACGGGACATCCAAGTTTTTTTGCCCTTGTCCGAGAAGGCTAAATGTTTGCTTTTAATGACCCCCCCCCCCCTAAAAAATCGATTACAAAACAACAACTCAACCTTCGGAAAATTGCGGGTTTCTTCGATTGTCTTATTTTGACGAGCGTCTGATTTGACCACGGTGCCACTGATAGATCTAACAATGTAATGCTTGCTTCTTTGGCACGCCAGACTCGCTTACGGCGTGCACTCTTGCGTACGGCGTGCACGAGGGATGGGCAATGAGTTGCTTTAGCAAAATCCGGATAATATACTCGGTCACATTTTTAAGTATACACTGTTAAAATAAAAATAGCTAGTTTCACAATGAGTCGATATTCTTTAAAATTTCAGGAATACGAATTCAATCAATTTTAAAAACGAAAAAAAGCAACAAAAATACGGAATGTTAACATAACAGGTTTATTCACGACTTACAAGAGTGTGGGGGGTAGTCTACAAAAGTAACACGATCAGTAGCGTTGATGACGGCCTGACATCGTCGCCGCCTTAAATCAATCTATCGCTATACTTCCTGTTGAGGGATGTTATTCCACTCTTCATGCCATGCTCTCTCAAGTAGAGGAAGTGTATAAGGCTGGAGTTGTTGCTTGTTGTTCAACTTATCTTTGGTTCTTCTTGCCGTTTTGAAACGATTCCGTAGATGCGACAGGCGTATAAAAAGATCCTCTCATAGAGTAGTTTTTCTTCTCCCACGTTGGCGGTGTTGATCCTTTCCTGATTTTGTTGTTTTCTCACGATCCATTGTTGTGTACACAGTTCTTTGTGTTACATTAAAATGTCTGGCAACAGAGGATACTGAGGCATCCCCGCGGACCATTCCAACAAGCTGATTTCCCACATTTTCTCGTGGGGCGTGACATCATGAAACGTAGACAAATCAAGTTTTGTCACTGGGGAATTGTTACAATAATGACAAAGCTTTGATGGGTGCTTCTTTTTTAAACAAATCATTGCCGTTTTATGATTAATTCTCAAAAAACACGAACAATGTAACACGCGTGCAGTTACAAAACCACTCGCGCGTTCTGAAATCTGAAAACAGCTCACCAGCGACAGGAATATCACGTAATCAGTGTGTAAATTTGAAAGTAATTGTTTGCTTAGATTTTGTTTGATTGAGCTTCAAAATGTGTATACTTAAAAATGTGACAGAGTATAAATATGTTAGTTCATCTCTTCAGCAATTATGTGTTATGAACCGCTCGGCAAATGGGCTAAAACCACTCCGACAAACGGGATAGAAACCCTTCAACAAATTGGTGGGTGCACCCGCTTCGGCAAATTGGTTAGGAAAGAGAGTTTGACTAAGATTCTTAATTCTGATTCAAATAATGCTTCATTGAGACTTTACCGGTTATCCGGATAGGTTATTCGGATTTTGCGCCCAGCGCCCTGCGCCCTGCGAGTCTAAACGTGTCGGGGCTTTCTTGGACATGCGCGTTGCTTGTCTCTTTGTTTGTCTGTCCGTGTGTGTGTGTGTGTGTGTGTG
>NW_004797627.1:787480-789431 GCF_000002075.1 Aplysia californica | reverse complement strand
CTATCTATCTATCTATCTATCTATCTGTCGGTTATATATAATATATATATATATATCTAAGTTTCTCTATTTCACCCTTTCCTCAGTTTTAGGGCAAAACGATACGTTTGTTTGTTTTTTCGTTTTCCCATTTTGTCATATTCACCTTAAAATGGAAAAAACAAACTCTTGCGACTTAATCAGATCGAAATAAGAGTTCAGCCAGATAGGTATTCAATCGCACAAATCGGCTCAGTTTTCTCTCCTCCTTTCGATAGATCCTGCCGAATCGACAGGCAATCGAGTAAGGGTGCACTGCCGGTTGTAAAACATCTCTGGTTTTTCTTTTTTTTGACATTTTTCTTTTCTTTTTCTTTTTTTTCCCTTCTTTTTTTCCCTTGCTGTGTTAATGATTGTTTCGGCGTGATTTCCTGAGTGGGGCTCTCTGGAAGAATGCAGCAAAAGTGGGTCATACTCTCAAGTGTCGGATGGTAGGTGGTGGGCAAAATCCGGATAATCTACAAGGATAACCGGATAACTCTCAATGAAACATTATCCGAATTCAGACTCTTATCTCTCTTTCTTGAACCGTTTGCTGACGTGGGTGCACCCATTTGTTGAAGTAGTGCTTACCCATTTGACGAAGAGGTGCACTAACATGCTATCCGGATTTTGCTAAAGCGACTCATTGCCCAGCCCTAGTCTGAAGGTTGGTTGGTGGGTGGTGGCTAGTGGCGGGATGCTCATGGTAGCCAAATTATGTGTGGCATCGTGGTGAAATCAGGCGCTCGCCAAAAGAATGACAAGGAAGAAACCGCCTTTTTTGTTGTTCTCTTGGGCATTTTATATTAATAAGTTTTTTGGGGTTGTTTTTTTTTAGCTCCACGCCTTTTATATCCATTTAACTGCGTTCAAATTCACACACACACACACACACACACACACACACACACACACACACACACACACATGTCTAGATCTTTGTTGATTTTACTGAAAAACATAGACCAAGGACATAAATGTGGGCGGTTGGCGGGTGCTCTGGTGCGGTTTGCTTCTTCTTTCTTATCAAACATTTATCGTCCTTTTCTTTCCTCCTTCGTTTTTGTGTTTGTTACTCTCTTGTAGCGCCTCTAAGCTTTGGCACGTATATGACCTTATTGTGTTGCAAGTGCCGTAAAACACTTGGAACACAAATAATGTAAATGTAGATATCAACAGTTTCCAAGAAAACTCAAGGTTTGGAAGTCACTAAACTTAGACATTCATTTATCTCTGACACCAGTTGACTTAAACTACCGCTTTCAGTCATAGATATCTCGAAATCTATTTAAGATAGATAGGCATTTTTCGAAATAATTAATGAACAGGCATGATACGAATAACTTCGTATGCCCAAAACTTGGTGCGCGCCTGATTACACCGTGTCGCGATACAAATTTCTTTTCTCAGTTTCTAGAGCAGATAATATGTGAGGCAGCGTGGTGATATCAGGCGCTCGTCAAAATAATGAAGTTGAAGAAAATTGCATTTTTCTGCCAGTTTGGCAATTTTTATCAATTTTTAATAGGTTCTTTTTCTTTTTTTCGGGGGGGGGGGGCGGTTTGCTTAATACCATTGTTGTCCATTGAAAAACACATTTCTAGGGGGATTTTTATTGAAAAACTCTGATTAAAGGCACACAAAAGTAAGTTTTCTGTTTCCCCGGACTATCTAGCTATGGAAAGAACCAAACTTTTCTCGCTAATTCTACCTTGGAAACCAGGCGACCCCACATTCTTCAATCTCAAACATCTCGACTTCTATTCAAGATAGATGGGTATTTTCTTCACCGATAGCAAGACAACTGAACCAGTTCTAAGATGATACCTATAGCTCCACATGCCCAAAAAATGACGAGCGCCTGATTCCACCACGTCGTGACACGACATATGATAAGGCCGGAGCAAATTTAGGAAAGGAATGTTGGGGG
>NW_004797627.1:785947-787176 GCF_000002075.1 Aplysia californica | reverse complement strand
TGTTACGTGTGTGTATGTTTGTGTGTGTGTGTGAGCGCGTGTGCGTGTGCGTGTGTGTGTGTGTGTCTGTGTGTGTGTGTGTGTGTGTGTGTGTGTGTGTGTGCATAAGTTAAGATGGGATCAAAGACAAAAGAATTGTATTATTATATGTAAATCTATGTAACTCGTCTTTACTAATATCTATCATTAAATGGACTGCCAATTAGGCCAACATTTTCTGAGCTGTTTTCCCTTTTAAAAAGTATAGTGGCATACATCACGACTTTTCGTGTATATCATGTCTAGTAATCATCGAGGGCATATTCATGGCATCAATTTTGTTAGGACTTTCCTAGTAGAAACTGAAGAGGTTTTTTCAAAAAAAGGTAAAGTTTGTAACTCTTTGTCGAAGTAGCGGACACATACGTCAGAGCAGCAGCAAACCAAAGCCACTGATGTTGCTTATTTTTAAGTACCATACAAATATCAAAAACACGAATTTGCATAATTCATTGCGTGCAAACGGTTGCCAGTTATGTAAGTTTCCGGTGAAGGAAGCAGAATTTAATTACGTATAATAAGAATAAGGGAATTAATGCCTCTTTTTAACCCTATCCGTACGCCCTGGGGTCATTTTGTACCCCCGGGGTTATCTTGTACCCCCGGGGTTGTATTCTTCACATTTTAGAATACTTCCAGTGCCAAGATCTCTTTAAAACTTTCAGTATTTTTCAAAAAATCATTTTGACAGACTGCTATGCAAAGCGTACGGATCGGATTAACGAGTAAATTTCCTCTTTTGAAAGTGGTGGCACAGAGTTCCCCATGTCATATATGGATACGATAGTAAAACACGACGTGCGGATAGGGTTAAGTGTTGGCATAGAGTTCCCCTCGTCGTATGGATACGATAGTAAAACACGACGTACTGATAGGGTTAAGTGTTGGCACAGAGTTCCCAACGGCGTATGGATACGATAGTAAAACACGACGTACGGATAGGGTTAAATTATCCAACAACAACACGCCTTCAAACGTGCTAAATGCGTGTCCGCAATGAGTTCACCTCTCCTCTTGAAACTGTTACAGTAAGAGTAAGGGCAGAGAGGGTTTACGGTAATACTGTAAACTCTCTGGTAAGGGGGTTAAGAGTGGGCCCATCCTTTTCCGGGTGTTGTCACCAAAAATTCTGGATTATTTCCCCTTTTCATATTCCGTACCACACATGCACGCACCCCACCGAAACAACT
>NW_004797627.1:783880-785847 GCF_000002075.1 Aplysia californica | reverse complement strand
CCCCCCCCCCTATGTTCCGAACACTCGCCTTCTGTCACACATGTCTTGTTTAAGTAACGGAACAAAACCGCGCTATCTACAAATTTTTTATTTTTCTACACAAACAGACTTTAAAAAAGTGTGTCGTAGATTCAGATTTTAAACACGTGTCAAAATAGTCACATAAGTCAGGACCAGCCAGTGACACCCTCCAACCACCCACACCAACAGAAACAACAGAGCGAAAGAAGAGAAGTTGGAGCAACCAGTGACAGCCTCCAACCACCCACACAGACAGACAGAAACAACAGAGCGAAAGAAATAGAAGCTAGATCAACCAGTGACATCCCCCCCCTACCACTCACACAGACAGAAACAACAGAGCGAAAGAAGAAAAGTTGGACCAGCAAGTGACACCCTCCAACCACCCACACAGACAGACAGACAGAAAGAACAAAGCGAAAGAAAGAGAAGCTGGACGACTCAGTAACACCCTCCAACCACCCACACAAACAGAAACAACAGAGCGAAAGAAGAGACAGAAACAACAGAGCGAAAGAAAGAGAAGCTGGAGCAACCAGTGACACCCTCCAACCACCCACACAGACAGGCAGAAAGAACAGAGCGAAAGAAAGAGAAGTTGGACGACTCAGTGACACTCTCTTACCACCCACACAAACAGAAACAGCAGAGCGAAAGAAGAGAGAGAAACAGCAGAGCGAAAGAAGAGACAGAAACGACAGAGCGAAAGAAAGAGAAGCTGGAGTAACCAGTGACACCCTCCCACCAGGGTGGAGATATCAGCAGACAGCCCTACATCTGATGTACCTGAGATATCTACACCAGCCCTTATCGCAGACGCATGTCGTAGTGGCCGGGGATGACTACCTCTTGACCACTGGGCAATTCAGGGCTAAAAAGTTCTGTCTACGTTCAGTCGAACCTGAGTGGGTGGTTGGTAGGTGCCCCTGTGTGGTTTGCTCCTTCTTTCCTATAAAAAAAATCAATCTTCGGTATCTCCCCTCCTTCTTTTTTGCGTTTTTGTTATTTTCTTGAAACACTTCTAATCTTTGGCACTTACGTCACCTTATTGTGTTACAAGTGTCGTAAAACTCTTACTAAAACTTAAAAAAGTCGAACCTGCTCTCTGAAAGGTCAACAGATGTAAAGAAGGGAAGTGAGACCTACCAGTGGCGCCCTCCAACCACCCACACAGACAGACACAACAGAGGGAAAGTGACAAAAAGGACCTATCAGTGACACTCTCCAACTGCCCGCACAGAAACAATAAAGTGAAAGAAAGGAAGTAGGATCTACCTATGGCGCCCTCCAAACACCCACGCAGACAGACACAACAGAGTGGGTGGTTGGCGGGTGCTCTGGTGTGGTTTGCTTCTTCTTTCCTATCATCAAACATCTATTGTCCTTATCTCCCCTTCTTTTTTATGTTTGTTACTCCCTTGTAACACCTCTAATCTTCTGGTGTTCATATGACCGTATGCAGTTGCGAGCGCCGTAAAACCTCTATTAGAAAAACTAACTAAGACACAACAGAGGGAAAGTGACGAAGTGGGACCTATCAGTGGCGCCCTCCAACCACCCACACAGACAGACACAACAAAGGGAAATAACGAAGTACGACCTATCAGTGGCACCCTCCAACCACCCACACAGACAGACACAACAGAGGGAAAGTAACGAAGTAGGACCTATCAGTGACACCCTCCAAACACAGACAGAAACGACGGAGCGAAAGTGCACAAGACAATCACTTGTAGATCTAACAGCATCCACTTCCTATTTCCCCCCTTTGCCATCTTTAAAAACGCACTATGAGTACTATGACTCTGTGTCAGACAAGATGTCCGTGGACACACTTCCACACTAACTTGTTGTTGCTCTTGTTGTTGTTGTTGTTGTTGTTGTTGTTGTTGTTGTTGCTGTTGTTGTTGTTGCTGTTGCTGTTGTTGTTGTTGTTGTTGTTGTTG
>NW_004797627.1:782042-783734 GCF_000002075.1 Aplysia californica | reverse complement strand
AGAAGTAGAGGAAAATGACAATAGTAAGGATCAGGAAAGAAAAAGCAGCAGTTCCCTGTTGTAGATCAGACACAGTTATGAGCGTGACCTGAATCAGCCCGTTTACTATTCTACTAAGCTTGAACGTGATATGTCCACCCTTTGGGAATGGCCTAAAGACACTACAGTCAGTGGCACTGCCCCGGGGTGTTTGTTTTCTTTTTTGTTAATTAAACAAAAGCTCTAAATTGTTGTTTCAACACCGTTCTACATCAGTGTGCCAGTGGGCTATCAGAGAATTCACACCTCAGTTGTTGATAACAGAAGCATGCCAGTTTGTCACAGGCCTCGACTATGCCCTGCATGATGGAAGTTATCACTGACACTCTCAAAAAGAGTAAATGAATGATTGATTGATTTTATTGTATGAATTGAATTTTTTTCTTTTCTTTTTAAAGAAAGAACATTCATTGTTGAAATTTTACCGAGTAATTTGCTTTCATTTGCATACAAAAAGGAAGAAATATTAAACAACACAAGCTGAATTGACATTTTAGAGGGACTGTCTCTACACGACCAATTTGAAGGGGCAGAATTAAAAAAACTCAAGTTACAACTACAGTATTATAGTGCTGTAATTATGACTGTCATCAATACTCGAATACTTAAATGAAATTAAAAATTGTGACAACCTGGGCCTGTGACAAACTGGGCAGCCCCCGTTCATAACAAAATCATTATTAATCAATCAATTAATCTCTCTGCGGGTTCCTCTTCTATGTTCGTTCCGAACTTCTTATAAGATCTAGATCTTTTTATTACACCCTTGACTGCGTTCTTCTGCTTTAAAAGAGTACATTTTTATTAATGTTTCCGCTCTTTACACCGTAGATGCATTCTTTTTCTCATGATCTAATGATCCTTTCAGATGGCATTAAGTCTAAGGTTAGTTTTACTTCTACCTTTTAATTAAACGATAAAAAAAACCCAAAGCGTAGATCTAAGAGAACCAAGGTTGAGCTCCATTCGCAAAAGGTTCATCTTCCAAAACTAGTCTTTGTTATCGTTTCTGTACTCCTTCTTTTGTCAGTGTGTTTGCCAGTGTGTTTGTCAGCTGTATGTTGAATCCTTTTCACCTCATACTCCATGATTTAATTTTTTTTTTTAAATCAGTTCATTTTTGACTAAGTCGACCACACTTTCGTTAAACGAGGGCGTGCTGATCGACTTGCCCTACTCCTCATAGATCCTTACATCCCCATTAAGATCAAAGCCAGGCTCAGTAACTCTATCTTCATCCCCACCTTAACCTGCCAGTGCCATACAATGACCCTGAAAAAAGTCTGGAACGTAAGATAACCACCAACGAGATGAGATGTCTAAGCAGAGCCGTCAACAAAACCAGACTGGACATGGTCAGAAACAACAAGATCAGAGAAATGGTGGGAACAACACCTGTCCTCCACTACATTCGAAGGCAAAAAATCAGGTGGTTTGGACATCTCACACGTATGGCACCTCCCAAGCTTGCCAGTAAAGCCTACAACCAGTGGTGAAGTGTCTATATAATCAAGTAATCACTGCTTCCCTTCCTAATTTTGAAACATTGTCGCTGTCAAATTCACCCACAGACGTCAACCTCATAAATTAAATGTAAAAAGACGTTCATAATCACCAATGAACAATAGACTATGCCTAACCCTCAAAACCGTT
>NW_004797627.1:778931-781942 GCF_000002075.1 Aplysia californica | reverse complement strand
CATCGCCACAGAAATAGCCTGTTCGCCCCTATCGGGCCACTCCATAAGCAGTCACAAGCTTTGGTTAAGTAAGCTTAAAGTGAGCTGAAAGAGTCTACCAATAGAGTTGAAGGGAACATGTGCATAGCAGTCAAAACTGTTTCATTGCCACATATACCCTGTTCCCCCTTTCGAGCCACAGTTATATGCAGTCACACTCGCTGATTATGTAAGCTAACTTTTATACTGGTCGAGTCTACCTCACAGATGTGAGGGGAACTAACTCCTAATAATATCTTGACTGCTGAGAGTGCTTGTTTGGTTTTTTTCTCGACTTTTTAACGTCCTATAATCAGATCGTGACCTCGATTATGACACCGGCTCCAGGCCGCGAAAAGCTAGACAAAAACAGCCAAATGTGAAATTAATAATTGGTATGCTCTACCAAAGTGTTTAGACATGCCTTTGTAGTACTGACATCTCTGCTTCTTTCCTTGGTGTTCGTGTAATCAAATCTAAAGTTAAATTTAAGGTTAGTTAGAATAAATACTTAATAAAATACTTTCCCGGTTATTTTAGCGGTTGAATATATATGCATACAACATGAATTCAGGATTTGTTTTCATTCACAACTCAGGGTTGCCGCCTCCAGTAAGTAAGATTCTTGTGACTTGTGTGAGGGTCATATCTCCTGGCCCTATCTAGTCCCATCTCACTTTGATTACCCTGTCAAACAAGTCAGCCTTCGCCCCTGCCTACAACAGAAAAGTTTCAGGGTGAAAGGCAAGAGGAAGACCGAGAAAGACCTGGATCCAGGGTGTGAAAAATACAATGAAAACATAAAATATCCCACCCAGCCAGGCCATCAAACTTGCTAGAGACAGGAAGCTCTTTCTCCCCTCGATGCCCTCGGGGTACAAGAGGACGGATAAAGTAAGTAAAGTAACTAAGCTGATCGACTTCCTCACAAAGTATATTACAATGATGCTTTCTGTTGCATGGATGTTCTTATTTAAGTATATTTCTGCGCGGCTTTTCGCTAATATTATTTTTTTTTTTTTTTTTTAAAGAAAAAATATCGCTGGTGGAGTGATGAAACCTCGCAACCCCAGAAAGGAAAATTTTACAGGAGAGACAAAAAACTGATTTACTCATTAACAAAATGACCTATGTGAACCAAAGTTGGTACAGATAAATAAAAACACCTTAGAAACGTGGTTAGTACATAAAAATAACTTTTCTACTGTTTAAATGGTTACGCTGTGGGATGCGAGGTTTCATTACAACATTTTTGTCGTGATGAAACCTCGTAGTCAGCCGGCGGGTGGGTTGTGAGGTTTCATCAGGACAGAGTTTGAGGGTTGCGAGTTTTCTCGCTGCTCATTTGGTTGCAGTATGCGTCTGTTGTTTGGAACGCCACATAGTGATGAAGATGTTTCTTCAAGATCAATTAGCTTAGAGTTGGATTCCCGGCCAACTGAAGTCAAATAAATGTGTGTTATCTGCAGAATTTGGGTTTGAAACCTCAAACGGATCAGCGATTTTTGCAATCTGTTTCTATATAATTTTCCAGGATTAGATCTGGTTACTTCCATTTTTAACAAAAGCACAAATGAATAGTATATCTTTGCAACATGGTCTCTGGTTGCACTACAGATGGCTTTCACAATGGAAAGAAATAGAACTAGATCAAAATATAGACCTGTTTTGCAAAGTTTTAACGCGTCAGTCCATTATAAAATTTATTAAGAAAACAATGTAATACACACACACACACACACACACACACACACACACACACACACACACACACAAACGCCCAACACAAATAAATGCTTTGAAAAACGAATGAAGGACGTCAATCAAATAAAAGGTGGTGGGTCATGAATACTAATTGGGTTAATTATGAAAATACATAACGTACGTGCGGACAAAACCCTCCCAAAAGATCAGTACGATGTCTGGGACTTAACCCCCCCCCCCCCCCCCATAATGAATAGCTATTAATGATCAGGGGGTAAACTGTTATAAAGTGATGACGTATATTGGAAATAACAGATTCAAGCTCCTACAGGTGATTGTACTTGGGAGTGCTGGATTTTAAGACGTTCTGTGTTCAGTTGTGTAGTTGGATGGCCATCATCACTGAAGTGCAGCTTGAACTGGATGTTCATGTCTGGGGTGTACTTCAAACACCTGATGTCGGTGGCGACAGGATCACCCGTTTTTCTTCCTGGTCTGATAGACTTGTAGCTTCCTCCCTTAGAATAATGTGTGATCCAAATATTTGTCTGGTTTTTCTCTGGCCATCCTGGAGAAATGGAGGTAGTGTAGGTCGACCTCGATTCGTGCTTTTCGAACGATCTTTCAATAGTTGAGTGCACAGTCAACTTACATTTGTGTGTCCTTTGATCAACCATTTCTGTTCAATTGTGCTACCATGTGTTGTTGCAAACAGGCTGAGAGAAACATTGGCTAGTGTGGCATTTCTGTATTGGTAACCACAGCAGTCGCTGTCAATGATGGTTTTCTGGAAGTACAGATTTTCCTTCAAGAAAGCCAGTAGACATTAAGCAAACGTATTTGCTAATTCCCCCTTCTGCTTCATGCCACACGTAACAAGTAGTCTGATGTGTTGCAGCTTCAAATATCGTAAAGTTATGAACGACACGCTTTGTTTTGTAATATAAGGCTGATGCATTCAGTTTGGGTGAGTGTAAGTGTAAGGAGCACAAGCTGGAGATCCATAGAAACATGCGCCGTTTTTGGCTCATCACTGGCGAGATATTTGATGGCTTCAGATTTGTCTCGTTCCTTTTCCTTGACCGCTGCCCCTTTTCTAGAGTGTGAGCATTCCAAACATCATCCGCACGTTGCCAACTTCACGGATAATGCAAAGGTCGCACATATCTTTCTTTGGCATGAACAAGACAGGCTTTTCTTCCTGATTGTTTCATTGATTGGGGGGGGGGGGGGATGCCTGTTGAGAGGATACCTCCCGTGGTCTTGGCAGAATTGTGTATGTATGCATT
>NW_004797627.1:773950-776331 GCF_000002075.1 Aplysia californica | reverse complement strand
AGAGAGAGAGAGAGAGAGAGAGAGAGAGAGAGAGGGGGGGGGCAGACAGACAAACAGAGAGACAAACAGGCAGACAGACGGACAGACCTACAGACAGACAGAAAGACAGAGTATGGTAATAATGCCACTTCAAGCTGCTTCTGTAACCTGTTGCAGGTCTCATCTGGGTCCGTGTGCGGGCATGATGCGTAAACACAAAGCGCTAACCGTGTAACTGCTTTCCCGAAACCCAATCTTTTCTGACTTTACTTTTACTTTTATCCGCCGCTTATAACCTTTTGGGTGTCGCGGGAAAAAAGATACGTCTCTCTACCACCCGCCGGAGAGCTTGGGTCAGGGGGATGCCATGAGTTGTTATTGTTTCCCTGACTCCATCTATCCTGGTTATCTCTTGGTCGCCCTCTGGCCTTGTTGCCATTGAATTTTTTTTTATGTAGGCAAGTTTGCTGTGTGTTAGTAATCGCATGAGATGTCCGAACCATTTGATTCTTTGGTGTTGGATGTGATGAGTGACATCATTTGGTCGCATTTAAGCTCAAGGGGGCTATCCCGAAAAATGCTGTTTTGAGAAAATCGAATGTAAAGTTTTTGGCCCCTTGTTCAGTTTCTTTGAAGGACAAGGAGAGGTTTTTTTCTATAACCAAACAAATAAACACACCATTGAAACCTAACTTCTCCTATATGTAGGGTAATGCCCATTTTTGGTGTAAGTCAAGAGTTCTGGAAACCCCCGAAAGCTAGGTTAGCCTGCTTCTCCTAAAAAGCGACCATTTATGCCCACCATTACTCTGACTACTGAGTTTCTAATTTTGTCTCACCTGGTCTTGTTTACTGCTTTTCTAAGACCACGAATTTCACATTAATTCTTTGCCACAACGTCTTGCTCGGGGTCCATGTTTGGCATTTTTCAACTGGAAAAAAAAAAGAAAGACTAAAGAGGAAAAGTTGATGTTGTCGAAATCCATGTCCTTTCCTTCAAACCCCTGTTGTGTAGAAATAATAATGACATAAAAAGTTTCAAAAAGTTTACGACATCAAGGAATGGACGGGCCTGAAACTCAAAGACACGCTCAGAAAAGTTGAAGACCGGAGGAGTGGAGGGAGGGAGCTGGTGGCCGAATGTTCAAAAGGTGACAAAGAAAAAACTTGTCTCAAGAACCACCTTATGAGAATTTTCGCAGTAAAACACAAAGACTCCTTAGAATTCTGCACATAAAAGAAATAGTCTTTGGATATAAAGTTTTAATTTACAGGAAATTAATAAGACAAAACCAGTTGTGTACCTGTATTCTTTAATAATTTTTTTTTTATGATAAGAGAAGGAACACAAGTAAGCCCACAGTACCTTTAACCCTATTCGTACGCTCTGGGGTCATTTTGTACCCACGGGATTGTATTCTTCACGTTTTAGAATACTTCTGGTACGAAGATCTCTTTGAAACTTTCAGTATTTCTTTTTTTTAAAATCTCATTTTGACAGACTGCTATGCAAAGCGTACGGGTCGGATTAACGAGTAAATTTCTTCTTTGGAAAGTAGTGGCACAGAGTTCCCCACGTCGTATAGTAGATACGATATTAAAACACGACGTACGGATAGGGTTAAACTACTTGGTTTAGCCAAGCTGATTCCTTGGGGGTATTTTTGGCCGTTTTCTTTTCTTTACGTTTTGAATTTTTTTTTTTCAAAAAGTTTTTTTTAGGGGGGGGGGTTTGTTGGGTTTTTGTTTTGATTTTTGTTTGATTTTTGCTTTTTTGTTGTTTTATTAGGGGTTTGTTGTTGTTTTTCTTTGGGGTTTTTTTTAGGGGGGGGGAATATTTTTTCTGCAGAACCCCCCTAAAAGCTGACCTTTATCTTTCTGTTACGCGGCTAGAGCATTGCACCATCGAAAGCGAATACAGGGGTGTGTGAGTGGCAATTCCATGGAGATTACACAACCTCACGGTTATATTAACATTCCTCTGTTTTTTGCTCGGCACATAAAAGACTGTTGTTGTAGAGAATAATAGGCGTCTGTCGCGTAGCGGTTATGCCCAGTGCACACTGGCAATCAGATTAATTGATTTGATTGAGTCGGGGGTAGCCAGATTTTTTCCTCTCGGAATGTGACAAAAGCTACCATTTTTGGGTTGAATAGTACTTGGGTTACAGTGGCAAACAGGCATACGCAAACACGTGCTGAATCAGACACACAAATAAACACACAGAATACCAAATGCACAATATAACGCCCGTGCAGAACACTTTTATAAACACGCCATTGCTGGTTGCCACTGAGAAGTGCCCTGTGTTTTGTTTTGTTGTCTTTTTGTTGTTGTTTTTGTGTGTGTGTTTTGTGTTGTTGTTGTTGTTTTGTTTTTTTTGTGTTTTTTTGGGGGGGGG
>NW_004797627.1:769912-771244 GCF_000002075.1 Aplysia californica | reverse complement strand
GAAGAGGGGGTTATTATGAGGCCGAGGGCCAGTCAGCCAGCGTGCGGGAAATCGTGGTCCCAAGTCCCAAGTCCCAAGGCTGAAGGGAGACGATGCCAAACGTTGAGAGGAGCAATTGATCGATCAAAATCCTCGATTAGCTGATAACCGAGCAACAGTAGAACTCTTGTTCGAGTAAATAGTTGAAATGTTAATGAATAATTAAAATTATAGTTTCTTGATTGAGCGATGAGTAGGCAAACGTTTCTTGATTGAGCGATAAGTAGGCTACAGTTTCTTGATTGAGCGAGATACCAATCAAACGTCAAAATGTATTAATTGTTATCGTCAAACATACGGGAAATGTTCTTATTTTTGTGTTATTTGGAAAGATAGCGAGATAGTGGCGACATTAAAGAAATGTATGTTGTAAACAGTTTTGATTTCAAAGTTATTTAGCATTATAAATCATGAAACGGTGTTTTGTACGTGTACAGTATAAAAGCAAGTATTATTATTTAATTATTTGGCGAATACAGTTTTCAATTCGTTATTTAGGCATTTGGAAGAATGATGCTCCTGAGCAAATCTAAATTCTGTAATAGTGAAACTTGTTCGAACACACATCAAGCAAATACCAAAAATAGGTTTAATTCAACATACATCATCATCATCATTTCTTTTCTCACCCTGCACCAGGGTATATGCCACGGACAAACACCTTCCACCTTTCTCTATTCTGGGCTAGCCTCTTGATGTTATTCCATGTCTTCCCACTTTTCTGTACATCGACTTATGTGATTCTTCTCCAGGTTCCACGCGGTCTTCACCTTGATCTCTTACCCTGTGGGTTCCAATCCAAAACCTTTCTTGTTAAGCAGTTGCCTGACTTCCTGAAAGTATGTCCAATCCATCGCAACCGCCTTCTTCCTACCTCCTCTCTGACTGTGATCTGTCTTGTTTTCCTTAACACTTCCACATTGGTGACCCTGTCTGTCCATCTGATCCTCAGTAACTTTCTTAGAAACCTGTTCAAGAAAACCTGGATCCTCTCTATGCAAGTCTGAGATGCGTTCCATGTCTCACATCCACACAACAAGACCAACTTCACATTTGAATTGAAAATCCTTAGCAACAGACAACCAAACAATTTTTGCAAGTTTTCGATCATTGTTCGAACAAGATTTTGCTCGAAATTGCACAGCCCTACCGAACATTGAGCGTGGTCCATAGATGGCGTGGTCTGATCTCTGATCTCACCAACAGCCTTTACTTCCTCAGGAAGGTGGGGGCATTTGACACTGTTTGTGTGTGCGTGTGTGTGTGTGTGTGTGTGTGTGTGTGTGTGTGTGT
>NW_004797627.1:768071-769626 GCF_000002075.1 Aplysia californica | reverse complement strand
CACACCCTCTCTCTCTCTCTCTCTCTCTCTCTCTCTCTCTCTCTCTCTCTCTCTCTCCTCTTCTCTCTCTCCTCTTTCTCTCTCACTCTTCCTCACTCTCTCCCCCATCCCCCTCAACTTGTCTTAATGTCTTGATCGTGACTTTCGGCAACGCGAGAATCTTTTTTGAGCACTGCGCGCCTTGCCATGCAGTGCGTGGGAATTCTCTTCACGCGTGAGTCGTGCGCTGACGTGCAAATGAACGCGCGCTCTCTCTCTCTCTCTCTCCCAGTAAAGATGGTAGACATTTATAAATCAGCTTTCTCCCTTGTTGTAGACTTTCCATTATAGTGCGGTCAAAAATTCGTGGCGCAACATATCCTCCAATATATCTTTAAAGGGAGAATCAATGTCATAGCAGTTCGTATAAATTCGTCTTAACTAAATCATATTTTCCCAGAACTCTTGGGGCTAAATTAAAAAACTTTTCTTCATAAATTTATATAAAATACTTGAAATCTCTGTCACGCTTAAAATGGTATTGTTCACAGCACTTCCCGCTTCTCACATACTTTTTGATTACGCATATGGCCTGCGTCACAGCTCATCAATGACAATTTTTACTTGCAAAACTTGTTAAAAGAAATTATTTTTATAGTGAACTCATTTTTTGATATAATGGCTCTCAAAACAAACATGCGTTCAATAAGCATAATGTCCCGATTAGAAAAACATAACGGTCTTGCCTTTAAAAGCAATATTGCCGCAGCTGTAAACATTTAAAAATCTGTAGAAACCACCCACTTGGATTTTTTTATTAGTATTTATCGAGGAATTTTCTAGAATACAGCTTGCAAGTGTTTACAAAAATGTTATGTTAAGACCAAAAAATGGAGTACCTATATTCGATGGTTGAGGAGATATTTGACAATAAGTCACGCCACGAATTTTTGACCGCACTATAGCGTCCCAAAAGGAGCGTAAGTAGCCATCTACTGTGTAATGCAAATGTACCGTCAAAAGTCGTCATTTTCTTCAAATCCATCAGCCATCGACTATAATTAAAATTTGGTTAGGTTGTGGGAATCGGGCTTCTAATCTTGTTGAGGAGAGTCCTGGGCACACCTGTCGTCTGCGCGCCGTCAACTTTACGGTTTCTCTAACAACAGGATACAATTCATGTGGTCGCTTTTAAGGGAAGGCCCGGGTCGGCGATTCAAGGCAATATCGATACAATTTTTCAAACTATCCAACTTCTGTTGTTTGCGGAAAAACATCCATTGACATCTGTTCTATCGAGTCAAAATGAAGAAACTGTTGAAAAAAACACCCTACATGACCTAAAAGGGCGTTTGAAAGGTGCAAATTGCTCTAAAAATCCTTTTAAAAAATCCCTGTTTTTTGTTTTTCTCAAAATCTACTTTTTGACATATGTGACCTCCTGGGTGCAAGGAGTTTTCAAAAACTACAGAAGCAAGAAGCTTCAAATTTGGTGTAGATCCACAGGTGCTTTAAGATCGATTCTGGGGATCTATGAAAGGGAATTGGGAAATATTGGTAACTTGAGGAAATATTC
>NW_004797627.1:765579-766632 GCF_000002075.1 Aplysia californica | reverse complement strand
CAAGAGTCAGAGAGAGAAGGGGATATTGTAGAGAGGCGAAGATAGATAGATAGATAGATAGATAGATAGATAGATAGATAGATAGATAGATAGATAGATAGATAGATAGATAGTTTGTCGGGAGAAAGAGAGGCAGAGTGAGAGTGTGGATGATAGGGGTAAGTGGGGTGGGGAGTGAATTAAAGATTATTTCGGTGGCCGTGGGTTTTTTTAAATGTCAGTAACTGTCAGTTCTAGCTTTTGCCTGTATAATTATGGCCTTGTGAATAGCAAGAAACTTGAAACATTCAACATGTCTAGACTCTTGTCCTCTATTATTTGTTTGTTTTTTGTTTGTTGCTTTTTTGTTGTAGTCTTTATGTGGGTTTTTTGTTGTTGGTTTTTGGTTGTTGGTTTTTTTGGTAAGTGCTTTACGGCGCTTGCAACTGCATAAGGTCATATGAGCGCGCGGGACACACTAAAATATTTTCAGTTGGAAGAAAATTTTGAATTTTGTTCGGGTGGCGGCCCATGCCTACTCGTATCGATTTTAGACCACCAAGTGATCTTTAACGTGCACAACTTGCATGCTGGACCTCCGAGATTTTTCGCCCTTGTCCGAGAAGGCTAGGTGTAAATCTTTCCTACCATAAGATCAGGGTGTGGCATGAAGATAGTAGTAAGAAGGAGCCAAATTGTAGCAGTAGAAAAGCTGCATAAAGAGTCACGAGCCATGAGGAGGGGGCAAAGGAGGTGAGGGGGTGGGGGCAGAAAGTGGAGACGAAAGCAGACGACAGAATATTGTTAGAGACGTGAAGGAGATAATCTTTTAGGAGAAAATTTTTCCGTCGCTACCCGGATTCGAACCCGGGACGTTTGAATGAGAGGCGAACACCTTAACTTCTAGGCCACAACAGCACCCTGTATTATTTCTGTAAAACAAGAAACAAACTCAGAAAGAAACCACAATAAAGGCCAGTAGTGAGCGTCTGTGTGTGTGTGTATGTGTGTGCGCGCGCGCGCGTGTGTGTGTGTGTGTGTGTGTGTGTGTGTGTGTGTGTGTGTGTGTGTGTG
>NW_004797627.1:762306-765479 GCF_000002075.1 Aplysia californica | reverse complement strand
GTGTGTGAGTGAGTGAGAGAGAGAGAGGAGAGAGACAGAGAGAGAGACAGAGAGACAGAGAGAGAGAGAGAGAGCGTTGTGTGCACGCGTGCGCGTGTACGAAGAATACCAAAAGGTGTTTTTTTTACCTGACCATGAAGGAAGAATGGTAAAAGGCTGAAATTTCGTACAAAACTTAATCTTTTTCTATGTACTCGTCTCCCACAGTTACACATTTTTGCCATACGTATATGACCTTGAAAGACCTTGAGAATAGAAGGCCCTCTCTTTGTCAGAAAACCAGGCTTCTACCGCTTCTTTGACCTCGTCGTCACTTTCAAAATGTATTGCTTTTAAATCTTTCAAAATGTCTTCCTTTTAAATCCTTTTTCAGTGCGCGGAATAAAAAAAAGTTGGACGAGGCAAAACTCGAGAATAAGTTAGATGAGGCAAAATTTCATAGCCTCTTTCTCACGCAGTTTCTGCAGCTTTCCTTGAAGTGTGTGCTGACGCGTTGTCATGAAGCAGCAAAATGCCTTTTCGGGTCTTTCCTCTGCGTTTTTCGTTCATAGCCTCTCATAACTATTTTAGCTGGTTAGAATAATGCTGTCCGATGACCGTATGTCCATTTTCAAGATAGTCTGTCATAATCACTCCTTCTTAGTCCCCACAAACTGACAGCATCGCTGTTCCACTTGATGGCTGCACCTTTGCCTTTTTTGGTGTTGGAGATGATGGCGATTTCCACTGCATTGATGCAGATCTTGACTCAAGATCGTAGTGATGGACCCAAGCCTCATCCATGGTTACAAGTCTTTCAAAAAAATTAGTTTCACCCTTTTCATACGGGCCAAGCAGTTCTTGACAACAATCCACACGTCGTACTTTTTTAGGTGGAGTCAACAAACGTAGGACCCATCTCGCCGAAGCCTTGGTCATATGTGAGGCAGCGTGGTGGAATCAGGCTCTTGTCAATTTTTGGGCATGTGGAGTCATTGGTATCATCTTAAAGCTCGTTCATTTGCCTTTATTTTGATTTTAAAAAATATTAATTTATCTTGAATACAAGTCAAGATATTTACAAATGAAGGAGTTGGGGGTCACCTGTTTTCAGAGGTAAAATTTGTGAGAAAATGGCCCCTTAAGATTAGTTATTTCCTTAGCTTAAGAGTCCGTGGTAACTGAAAATTTACATTTTTGTTCCTTTAATAAATTTTTCTCAGAAAAAATCCACACAGAAATGAGCTCTTTAAAGGACATGAAAAGTGTTGAGCCAAAAAACAAAAAATTTGATAAAAATTCACGAACCTGGAGAAAAATGCAAGTTTCTTCACTTTGATTATTTTGACGAGAGCCTGATTCCACCACGCTGCCTCACATATTCAAATGTTAATTTAAGTTTTTTCTTTCAACTGATCCAATGCTAAGCCTATTATAGTTTCTTTGCTCAAACGCTCAACTGTCAACCGCCCATCAGACAACACAAATTTCTTGATTTTCAACACATTCTCTTCTGTTGTTGCTGTAACTGGGCGACCATCACGGCCGTCATCTTCAATGTCCACGAATCCGCATTGGAATTTTTTTACACCAAAATTTTATTACAGCATAGGATGGGCAATCCGTTCCACGGCACGCATCTCCATAAAAATATCCTGTAGTTGCTTGCCGTGCAAGAACTAAAACTTCATTACTGCCCTGAGCTCAATTTTCTCCATTTTTATGTTGAAACTGGAGAACAACATACCCCCATTCACTTACAGTGCGCTGGTGGTAAAACCAGTAATCGGAAATTCCCCCAAACTCACGTGCATTCCAGGAAGATGATTGTTGGCTTTCACCACGAATTTCAGTTTTCTAATTTTATTCCATCGTGGTCAGGTATAAAAAAACTTTTGGCATGCCCCTCCTATGTGTGAGTATGTGCGCGTTTGTGCGCAAGCTTGTGTGTGTGTGTGTGTGTGTGTGCGCGTGTGTGTGTGTGTGCTCGTGCGGGCTCGCCCTAGTGTCCATGATATTTCGTTTACTGAAATATTTACGGAACCACCAGTTTGCACGGCTGCCCTATGGCGTGACATTCTGTCTGTCTGTCCCCTGCGACCATCTCCTCAATAATAATATTATGACAGCACAGTACATTCAAGGCGCAAAATAAAAAAAATTGATGTCTCTTGTTCCCACTAGCATTTTGTTCTGGGCAATGAGTCGCTTTAGCAAAATCCGGATAATAAATTATGTTAGTACACCTCTTCGGTAAATACATAATATGTAATATGTTATGTACAGGTTCAGCAAATGGGTTAGAACCACTTTGACTAACAGGTTAGCATCACTTCAACAAATGCGAGGCCCCACTTTGGCAAACGGGTCAGGAAAAAGAATTAAAGAGTCTAAATTCGGACAATGTTATATTGAGGATTATCCGATTATCCGGATATTTATCCGGATTTTGCCCACCTCTACGCCACGCGCACGTTGGAGATTTTGAACCCTCTGGCTCTTAGCCAAGGGAACGTAATTAATTATCTTCAAGCTCTGTTCAAAGCCCATTACATTATTATTATCATTAATCTCGCTTAACCCTATCCGTACGCCATGGTGTCATTTTGTACCCGCGGGGTTGTATTCTTCACAATTTAGAATACTTCTAGATCTAGATCTAGCACGAAGATCTCCTAGAAACTTTTAGTATTTCTCAAAAAATTATTTAGACAGACTGCTAAGCAAAGCGTACGGGATGCAGTTGCGAGCGCCGTAAAAACCGTACTAAAAGACTAAAAACGTACGGATTGAATAAACCAGTAAATTTCCGCTTTGGAAAGTGGTGGCACAGAGTTCCCCACGTCGTATAGATACGATAGTAAAACGCGACGTGCGGATAGGGTTAACAAAGCAAGGCGTGGTTTAGTTATAACTAATGGGGAAAAGGGGGGGGGGGGGTTGTTATTACACATACTTCTTAAGACATGAATTACGCAGCCTTTTTTATAATTTTGCTTTGATTTATATATTTATTTGTTTTGTTTGTTCTTTGTATCAGCTGGTGCTTTGATTACCTTCTATATCTTTTTGTATCTTCTTCAATTTGAAAGTGTGTCTTTCTGTCTGTTTTGTCTGTCTACCCATCTATGTATCTGTCTTTTTTCGTTGTCACCCTCCTTTTCTTTTATATTTCTCTCTATCTCTCTCTATCC
>NW_004797627.1:759126-760543 GCF_000002075.1 Aplysia californica | reverse complement strand
CGCACGCACCACACACACACACACACACACACACACACACACACACTCTCTCTCTCTCTCTCTCTCTCTCTCTCTCTTTCTTTCCGTCTCTCTTTCTCTTGTGCCGCCTCTTTCTCTCTTTGTCCATCTTATGATCTATTTCTCTCCTGGACGTGGGCAGTTGGTGGGTGCTCTGGTGTGGTTTGTTTCTTCTTTCCTATCAAACATCTATCGTCCTTACCTCCCCTCTTTCTTTTTTGTGTTTGTTACTCTCTTGTAACACCTCTAATCTTCGGCATTTATGTGACCTTATTGTTGTGCAAGTGCCGTAAAACTCTGTACTAAAACAAAACAATGTTTAAGTAGCCCTGTGGTGTGGTCTGCTCGGTTACTAAAAGTATGCCAGTCCCGTCTATTCTCAACAAAATGTGACTAAATGTGACTGACT
This sequence comes from Aplysia californica, assembly GCF_000002075.1. Lineage (NCBI taxonomy): Eukaryota > Metazoa > Mollusca > Gastropoda > Aplysiida > Aplysiidae > Aplysia > Aplysia californica. The sequence goes on along the minus strand of NW_004797627.1, from coordinate 760,116 downwards.
GTGAAGTAACCCCCGCTCTCTCTGTCTCTGTCTCTGTCTCTCTGTTGTTGTATTGTCAAAACAACATTCCATTATATGAATAACTTTCAAAAGCTCGTCCCCAAAAGTGGGACGAAATTATGAATTTTGAAATCTAACAAACTGAAGCAAAAACAGTCTCATTTAATTCACAGTAAGATGAAGTCTTATTGTTTACTGAATTTAGTTTATTTAGACTAAAAGTCTTACCGGTTGTTGTTGGGTTGTTGTTTTTTGTAGTGTTCGATTAAGGGGTAAAATTCAGTTATTTGATGGACATGATGATGACACGATACTGATAAAGTGCATTGTGATTTGCAGGTTTTAATAAGATTTGCCTAGAACCCACCAGACTGCTATAGAAATGTGTCAATCAAGGCAAACAACATCGAAATTGACCAACTGTACCAAAATTTACTGTCAGATTTCCATTTGGATTACTGTCATACATTCATGTCCTTAGGGCTGATATGTCAATTTCTCTCTACCTGGTGATTTAATTTATAAAGTCCGAAGAACCTTCAAAAACCCATACGAAGTCATTTGATTGTCTTAATAAGAGATATAATTTTGAGTAAACAAAAAAGATGCCATGGGTTTCATCGAGACGAAATGTAACAAAACATATCTGGTTTAGCTTATTCGATGTTGTAGCCGATTACACCAAGTTTAATTGTAACGAAGAAAATACTAGTCGCTGTTCCCCTGGTAAAATGACAGCAGTCGCGTCGCTGTTCCGTGACGCAGCCTAAAATGGCTTGAGGGAGTACCGTGTTTGGAAGAGCATGTTTGTCTGTCTGTTCACAGACTGGTTCAAAGCAGTGCAGGGTCTGATGTCGTGCGCTGTGGCAAGCAGCTTGCTGTCGCTTATGATCGCTCTGTTCTCGCTGTGCTGCCATTGCAAGTCGTGCAACCCTCACCAAGCGGCGGGCGCCTTCATATCTCTCACCTGTGAGTAGCCGTGGTTTATTT
>NW_004797627.1:756889-758819 GCF_000002075.1 Aplysia californica | reverse complement strand
GAAGGTGCGTAAATATGCGCGTAAATGTGTGTGTGTAAATATATAATATATTAATAATTCATTTATGTGAAGAGACGCCTGAGATATGGTCACTCAAAATTGACCTTAAAACATCAGGCGTAGCAAAATTGTGCGAAATCAAAGAAACATAAAAGTTTGTGGGCGCATATAATGAGGTGCGTCAACATTGGTGGAATGGACCTGTATTAAGTATCAATTGAAAAGAGAATATTATTTTGTCAGCAATGAACAGCATTTTCTAATGACATTTTCAACAGGTAAGAAAACAGAGTAGTCACAAATACCATGCAAAACCTGGACCTAACCTTACATGTGATGTAGTTTGATTTTGTTTTTGTTTAGGGAACTATTGGTTTCGTCTAGAGCACGAAACCTTTTTTTGCATATGAACTGTTTGTTAGATTTTGGAGTAATCATTTGTCAGGGAGGCGCAGAGGCCACGAAACTGTCATGGTTTGGAGTGGTCTGGGGTGGAATAAACAAAACCACCCTAATGAGAACCACCGGATGGCTTGCTTTAGTGAACTACATCGCGCAAGTGCTGGAACGTTATGTCTTACACTTATTTTCGTCTTGATGTCATTCAAATAGATATCTCCATCTCCATGCACGACAAAGCACTTTCTTAAGCGGCCAGTGCCACTAACCAAATTTTGGCACACCATATCATAGCAACGTAAATGGGCTGATCCAACACCAGTGGTCACCAGAAAATAGCCCGATAGGAATTCTACAGGTATATGAAGTCCCATGAAACAGCAAATGTAGAAAATCGACTTTGCTCCCAATTCAGACCCTTTGTTTCAACTGTCTGTGACATTTGGAATGAAATGACCGATAATTATGTCCAAAATTTCATAGAGCCGATGCACTGCCCTAAGGGCTCGTGCCCTACCCCAAACCAAATGCCCCGAGGCAAAATAACAATTAGCACATTTAACGTTAAGTCTCAGTTTTGGGTGGTAGTTCTGATTGCTTTGTTTTCCATTTGGTTTGAAACTATTGAAATACTTTTTTTATTTTTTATTGCAGAGACAAATTTCTTCATTCATTGGATGTGCAATGTATGTCAATTCTGTCAATATTGGTTCACCTCAAAACATGCACGATGACAATTTTACTTTTTGGGGGGGGGGGGATTTCGCACAATTTTGCCAAGCCTGATTTTTTAAGGTCAATTTTGAGTGACCATATCTCCGGTGGGGAGAACATCAGAGCCTCGCACTTTTTAAGGACATCGATACAATGAGATTGCCGATTACCAAAACAGTACCACCCAACAAGTTAATTACCCTCAGCGTTTTACTGGACTTGAGACCAGATATCAGTTATATTTTATATTGAATGAATAGGCTTTTCACATATAAAACATATCTACCGGATAGAGGCAATCTTTAAAGTGTTTTTTTGCTCATTCAGGATAAAAATTGAAGTTGTGAGACTTGTCAATCTGCGTATATTAGTTTGCTTGTTACACATTCTCGTTTCTGCCATGGCAGTGCCTTTCTGTTTGGTCTGTGGTTTTTGTTTCAGTTCACAACTGGTCCGGAAATCCCTTAACATCTGCAGAAAGACGAATATATTAGGATGGGGGTTCTACAGAGTAATTAATTTGTCAAGGGGACTGTAACTGTTGGATGGAATTGGCGATCTAATTGTATCGATATCGTCAAAAAGTGCTCGGCTCCGATAGTGCGCGGCTTTGGTAGTTTTTTTTCTCGAAAATGCGCAGCTCTGATAGTGTCCCCCCCCGGGTGTCCCTTTACTAATGTGTCAGGTGAGGCAGAATATATTTAGCTTTAACTGGTGTGCTGCAGGAGTGTAGTGCAAGGCTTTAACACAATGGTTGGGTGATTTCATTTTCAAGTTTCTTTTGGACGCCAAATGTATGTGTATATATATATATATA
>NW_004797627.1:749928-756025 GCF_000002075.1 Aplysia californica | reverse complement strand
ACACACACACACACACACACACACAAAACCACACACACACACACAGTCTTACTGGTGGCCATCGCCGTGTCTGTGTTCGGGGCCAAAGGTCACCTGGACTATGACATTGACGTCATCGCAGACGACAACGACCTCCGCACTGCCATCTTCGGCTGGAGTTTCTGGGTGGCGGTGGGTGCCGGTGGGATGGCCCTCGTCTCTTCCATCCTCTACTTCTGTGTGGGCAGGAATGATGAGTACATCTGATTCTGGGTGGGCCAAAATGTTTTGTTTTTTTTAATGACTGTTTTGACAATGATTGGTTGAAATTTCCAAAAGTGACTCATTTTGATGAAGTTTGGTGAAATCTGTGTTGATGGCACCTCTGGGTGGGGTTGTTGTTTTTTTTTTTTGGTTTTTTTTTTGGGGGGGGGGTCATAATTCTTCTGATATGGACCTTGAAAATTAATCAACTTGATTAGTGGAAGTTTTTACAAGTTAGACTGTAGAAATGATATATTATGACTGTGTGTTTTATTCCGATTAGTGGAAGCACTAATAAGCTACATGTAGTTAAGAAAATGAATGTTTTCATTGTATGTTTGATTTGATTGGTTAAGAAAATATCTTCTCAATTGTGGATCCTCACAAGTTGACTTATTTGACAGTTTGAAATTCTGATGTGTAAGGAGGCAGAAATGGGTTGAAAAGGCCTTAAAATGAAACTTTTCAGACATCTTTCTACAGGGGTGTTGTATCCGTCTCTGCCCCATAGGACTGAACATGCAGGGTCTACACAGTCCGCCTCCTCACATATTTAAATTAGGTCAAGGGGGCCTTCGTCATCCTTTGTAAAGAGTCAGTAGCTAGTTTCAGAAACAAATATCATATTGTTTCCTTCATGTGTCAAACGTTTATGCTGTCAAAACGATTTTTTGAGAAATACTGAAAGTTTCAAGGAGATCTTCGCACTAGAAGTATTCTAAAATGTGAAGAATACAACCACAAGGGTACAAAATGACCCCAGGGCGTACGGATTTTAAAAAGGTAGAAAACTTTTGAACAAGTCCTAAGGCCAGTAGAAATTAAATGAAATTGTTTTTTGTTTTGGAGGAGGGTGAATTGTTGTTGTTTTTTTTTTGTGTTTTTTTTTGTTATTCATAATCATGTCATAAAAATAACTTGTGTTTAGTTTCAAAACTGTTGTTTATTTATGATCATGTCACTTGCCACTGAACAAATCAGATTGGTGGATGCTAATGTCAAGTTTGTGATGACAAGTGTGCCAACTGCTATAATAAAAATCAAATCCCCCTTTCTTTCATTTTCACATTTTCCACAATTAAATGACTCCTTGTTCTGCCCAATTTCTTTCTTTCTTTCTTTCTTTCTTTCTTTCTTCCTTTCTTTCTTTCTTTCTTTCTTTCTTTCTTTCTTTCTTTCTTTCTTTCTTTCTTTTCTTTTTCTTTCTTTCATGTCTGTGAGAACATTGGCTCTGTCAGTGAACATTTTGTGACAGTTTATCTACGCACCACCAGGACAAGAAATATATTTGTGTCTTACAATACATCAGCAGCTTCCCATACGATATACAGCTATATTGTGTACAATTCTAGTCGTTTTGCTTCCACAAGGTGTACACGTTTTTTTTGTTGTTTTTTTGTTTTTTTTTGGGGGGGGGGGGGTTCTTGCTTGTTTTCTTGGTTTGTTCTGGGGTTTTCGTTTGTCAGTTGAGTTAGGGAACTAAGCATAATTATTATCATTATTATTATTATTGTATTATTTTTTTTCTATCATTTGGGAATAGTTTTGACTTAATGGAAAATTTGTTTACCAAAATTCCTCATTATAAAACAAAAAGGTGGTGAAATGCTTTGAAGGGAACGATCGCTATTTCTGTTGCTTATTTTCAGTTCACGAATATAAAAGCGTCATGAATTTTTATTATTTTAAAAATTCATTTTGTGTACATTTTTTTTCTTGTGTGATGTCCATAATGCAATAAGTAAGGGGGTTATTTTTTTGTTTTGTTGTTTTTGTGTACATTCTTCTTTCATTCCAAATAAATAGTATCAGTTCTTGTCTTCCAGCCTGGTACTGGAGACTGATTCTTCCCTGTAGAATGGAACTGTTCTGAGTATGTTACAGATTAGTTGATTATAGTTTTGGATTTATGGATTTCACTTACAGATGTACGTGATGGGAAAGTCTTGTGAACCCTTCTGGAGGTATGTCATTGGTGGTCTGGCGGTTAGGCTGTTGGGCTCGCTACTGAAAGGTTGTGGGTTCAAACTGTGTAAGGTGTCTGACTGTGACATTGTGCCCTTGGGGAAAAATTTACACCAATATTTTTCACTTCACCCAGGTGGGAATTGGTATCTGGCTACAGACGACAAAAGATCTTGTCAGTTTGTTAGTGTTTGAGTACTTTATTGGCCTCTCACACAGTTTACATCTTAGAAGACCGGGAATGTTTCTGAGTGTTCTTGTGTCTGTTGTAGAGCATGGTTATGTACTTTATAGATGCAATTATTGTTATGATATTCATGTTTTGGAAACTTTGTGTAAGTTGTTTTTTTAAGAAGTTAAAAAAAAATTCCTGATTGAAGTGCATCTTTCCCAGCACTTTGTGTGCTGGTAATATTGAACATTCACGTTTTTAAGGGGACAAACTATTTTGCCGTTTTAAAAGAGCAAACTGTTTTTGCTATTTCAAGGAAGTGAACTCTTTTCACTGGGCAACTGATGTCTGTCTAGGAGTCATTTAAATGTTTGTGTTCTGCCTCAGACATGCTTTCTGAAGGAGGAACCCAAGTTGCAACAAATGTCATGTCCATGAGCTTACCTTTACCCAAACCCAAACATTATCACTGGTGTCTGTGGTGCCATGGTAAGATGCTTGGTAGTCGTTCACGGGAGATATGAGGTTGATTCCCATGTGGGGAAGTTTTTCTTACTTGGTTATCGTGGGTGGTTGTCTATCGTCCTTATCTCCCTTCCCTTTTTTTGTTTGTTACTCCTTTGTAACACCTCTAAGTCTCCCTGTCAGCCTCATTTGGCCCTGACAGGGCAGGGTGGAAGCTGCCAGCCACCTAGATGGTCTAACAATATGTTCATTTACAATTACAATTTTCTTTTCAAACAATCTCTTTGTTGTTTGTTATACTAAAAGCATTACCCTCTGTAGCAGCTTCCAGATAGCATTGGTTTGTTGAGCTATTGTTATGGCTTTCTCGTGTCATCTTTTGGAAAAAATCTTGATCTTTGTTTGATATTTTCTCATCTGTGTCGAATGTACCTCTGTAAGAACTAAGCTTAGTTGTTTTGTTTAAAATGAAGATTCTTATGTTGTTGGGTTGTTGTTTTTTTGTTTTATAGATTTGAGTGGAGTGAGTAGGCTTCTGTGTGTTTATGTTTTTTCCGGACTTTTGACTCAAGTAAATGTCTTTTCTCAGAACCACGTCCCAGTTTTGATTATGAAGCAAAAAGAATCAAGTCTCTAAATGCCTCAGCCTTTTTAACTTAAGATTTATTGGGGGGGTTGTTGTTTTTATCCTGTTAATTGGCTTAGCAAACATTTGTCAAATGTTAAGAATTTTAAACTTAAAACATTTGTCAAATTTTAATGAACAGTTCGAAAGAAATTTTTTAAAAACTTTTAGGGGACAGAATTTTTGTGAAAATTATCTTGAGTCTGCCTTGTGGAACTTTTTGTACTACTTAATTTTTATGGTACTCTGAGATGGATATATTCTTTTGAAAGATATTTTTATATGTATTTTAAAGATTTACTTCAGAAAATAAGTATGGAAGGAAAACTTTGTTGTCGTTTTTGCTGTATTCTTATCTTACGAAGTGGAAGAGTTGCATGGGTTTATTTTGGTTTGGCTTTTGTGTCTCATTGTGTGTGTGTAAAACTGATGTATATTTTTACATTTTTTGCCAGACCAAAACAGCTGTTGCCGTGTTGGTGGTACAGAGTATGAGCAAGTGTCAATGTTCTGTGTGGTGTGTGTTTGTGAAGGGGTGTGTGTGTGTGAGGGGGTGTGTGTTTGTGTGTGTGTGTATGTGTGTCAGTGAGAGGAACAGCACTGAGAGAGGAAGAGACAGAGAGATTGAATGAAGAGATGGAGAAAGGGAAAGAAAGAGAGACTGAAAGAAGAGTGTGTGTGAGAGAGAGAGATATAGAAGGAAAGAGAGAGAGACATAAAGAAAAGATGAAAACAAGAGAAAGAGAGAAAGAAAAAAGAACTGCAGAAGCGAAGAGATATTTTAAAAAAACGAGATGAAGACAAGAGTGCGAGAGAGAAAGAGAAAAGAAATTATGGAGAAAGAAAGAGAGGCTGAAAGGATAGAGAAGAAATGAAGACAGAGAAAGAAGGAGGTTGACAGATAGAGCTCCTGCACAAGCAGAAAGGACGGAAGCGAGGGAGAGGAGTACAGTTAATAGAGGGAAGGTAGCTGGCCAGAGAATAAGGAAGGGGGGAGGTCTTGAATGTGTTCAGCTCTACCTGACGACTTTTGGTACCTGTGTGTGTGTGAGTGAGTGTTTGTGTGTATGTGTGAGAGTCCATATGTACCTTTGGCTGCAGGCTTGCATGCCTGGTGTATGTGTACATGCAGGTAAAAGTGAATTTCGACTCCTCTTAGGATAAAAACTTATTTTGTGCATTTCCTCATACTACATAGTGACCTCAACGTTATGCCCCAAACGAGAGTTGAGGCCTTGAATGTGCTTAGTAGGTCAACTGAGTTCTGAATGGGGGGGGGGGCTAAAATTATTTTTTTTGTCTACAACTATTGAGAATCCTGTCAGAATGTGTGGTTTGTGGGTGATTTTGTTCACCCATCTCGAGTGTGTGGAATTAACTGTTATGTCATATCACTGCTTATAGATAAATAGTCATATTATGAATATTCTGTACATAAACATTTTTAACCTTTATGAGAAGTTTACCACAAATTTTCACCGGGAAATTGTTTAATACAGGAATGTATTTTATGTTCACAGATTTGTAAAGGCAAAATCAAGAGATACGTTCTAAATGATCAAGATATTGCTCTAGTTTCTTGTTTTTAAAAAAATCAGAAATATTGAAGCAGGTGTTTTTTTTTCCTAACTTTTTTAAAGGTTAACTCCTGATTTTATTTTCACATAATTTATTTTGTTTTAAATCTGATTTTTTCTATGTGTGGCATATTGATCAAATTATCGGAGAGAAAAGAACATTGATTGATGTCTGTGGTGTAATTGTTAGGTGGTTAGTTTCTTTGTCTTCCTGGCAAAAGATGTGAGTTTGGTTCCCCTGAGAGGGAGGTATGCTTGGATGCTGTGTGCCACACGGCCACTGTTGGTTTAGTCAAGCCGTTTTGGAGCAGCCTGCCTCCTTAATGACCTGAATCTTGTCAATCATGTTCTTGCTCTGAACAGAAAAGAGAACTTTTCCTCGTAGTTGTAACCATAGGTTTTGATTTTCGTAATTTAAAAAGAGAAGAGAAAGATGTGTTGTTCCTTGGGATTTCATGTATTTTGTAATTGGTAGACTGTTCAGAAAAAGAAATGCACAAATTTTTCATAATTTTTGTTTTATTTATTTATGTTGTGTCCCTCACAGCCCGGACTGGCCCTGACAAACAGAGTCGAAACAGTCCAACAGTCCGCCCCTTGGATGATCTAAATTGAGTGAATACACCGTAAAACTGTAGAAATGGGCACAGTTACAAATGCATGTTTTAGGCTTCAGTCGAAGAAACCAATGTAAGAAGTGCTGATATTAATTTTTTTTGCCTTTTCACCTGTAGTTTGTTGGGGGGGGGGGGCACTAGGGGTCTTTGGTATTTACTAAGAATGAAATATTTTCTAATTGATGAATCATGCTTTTCTTTTTGTGAACTCCATTGATGTGAATGTAGTTCTTGAAATATTGTACCATCATAATAGGGTCTGGGAATGACACATATAGAACCACCAGCATAGCCAGAGGTTTTGTAGAGGACAGGTCGCCAAAATGTCCAGCATCTGTTTTATGGCGTTTTATGTTCTTATGGCGCATTCATCTTTTTGGAAGAAAAAAAGATATAAATATTTCCAGGTAAAAGTCTACTTTAGGCGCCCCCC
>NW_004797627.1:748601-749828 GCF_000002075.1 Aplysia californica | reverse complement strand
CCCCCCCCATGGAGAAAGAAAGAGAGAGACATTCTTAAATAAGTAGGCCTAATAAGTTTTCAAAGCGTCTTTCATTCATGACATCACAGCTACCCACATGTGGCCTCTCAGAGAGTGGATTCCCCAATGTATACCATGTGTATAGTAGAATAAGTACGTTCTCATTTGGCGGGGGTGGGGTAGGGGTGGGGGATAGTTGAAGTCTGCTATTACCAACATTTTGATATAAAAACTTACAAACAAGTTAATTATGGTCAGGCCAATTTTCAAATACTTTTTTTTTAAGGAAAAAAAACCGTTAAGCAACATATAATTATATTTCAAATGTTTCTTTTGTGTTTCTTAAAGAATTTGATGTATAATCGTTTATACAGATTATATTTTGTATATCACCAAAAAAATTGGCATGGCTGAATATTTTGTAGAACATTTACTTGTATATAAATACACTAAATAAATGCGCAAATGTTTTGATTGTGTTATGTGGGTTTTTGTGTGTGTGGTTTTTGTTTTGTTTTGCTAATCCTACTGCTCTATCTTTTGGTACTTTGTTTTCTTTTCATGGTGAGTTTGCTAGTACAATGTGGTCGCTTTTAAGGACAAGCGGGCTAACCCAGATTTCAGGGGTTTCCAGAAATCTTGACATACCCCAAAAGTGGGCATTGCCCTACCTATCTAGGAGAAGTTTGGTGTATATTTGTTTAGTTATGGAGAAAACTCTCCTTGTCTTTTAAAGAAACTGAACAAAGGGCAAAAACTTTACCTTCGATTTTCTCAAAACAGTATTTTTAGGGATAGCCCCCTTGTGCTTAAAAGCGACCATGTACAGTGTATTACTATTAGCTTCCACTGGCGTCCGTGGTGTAGCGGTGAGGTGTTTTGGTGTGGCTCACAGACACAGGAGACGTGAATCTTTCTACTGGGTGTTGTTTCCCTTTAAGCCTCCTGAATGATACTGAATTGTGTCAATGGGGCAGAAATCTTCTACAGTCACAATATCAGTTCTTGTAGCATTTATTCATACTTTCAAACGTGAGTGGTTGGCGGGTGCTCAGGTCTGGTTTGCTTCTTCTTTCCTATTGAACATCTTGTCCTTATCTCCCCTCCTTCTTTTTTTATGTTTGTTACTCCCTTGTAACACCTCTAATCTTCGGCTTTTATATGACCTTATTGTGTTGCAAGTGCCGTAAAACTCTTACTGAAAATTGTACTCACAAACCAGCATCT
>NW_004797627.1:747516-748465 GCF_000002075.1 Aplysia californica | reverse complement strand
CTTCTATTTTGTGTTTGCTACTCTCTTTTAACACCTCTAATTTTCGGCACTTATATGACCTTATTATGTTGCAAGTGCCGGAAAACTTTTACTGAAAACGAAAAAACCTCTCGGCCCGGGCTGACCCTTGTGTGCAGTCTCCGTGCTCTCAGAGTGAGTAGCTCGCCCTGGCACGTGCTGTGTGGCTGGTGAGTGGAGGTGCACTGCTTACTTGGTACTTACTCGGTACTTACTTATTTGGTTGGAGAATAGGCGTCATTGCAGGCGGCACAATGCCATAGCTGCTCCTCCCTCCTTTTCAGGATCCATGAAAGGTATAGAACAGTTATATATATATATATACTCAAACACCCAATCAGTGTCTATCTGTCTATCTATATCTATCTATCTATCTATCTATCTGTCTGTCTGTCTGTCTGTCTGTCTGTCTGTCTGTCTGTCTGTCTGGCTATCTGGCTGGCTGGCTGGTTGGCTGTCTGTCTGTCCGTCTGTCCGTCTGTCTGTATGTCTGTTTGTCTGTCTGTCTATCTGTTTGTCAGTCGTGTACAACTAGTACTAGTATAAATTATAAAAAGTCATTACCAAAGATAAACAGGTGAGACAGATAGATAGATAAATAGATAGACCGATAGATAGAAAGACAGTTTGACAAATGGGGTGTGTGTAGGAGAGCTGTTATCAAAAGTTGGAAGCCAGTACACTTGTAGTTGTTGTAGGACTGGCCAAACCGGCTATGTAGAGGTCTGTTTGCCCGCCAGTGTGTTTGTCCGTGAGTGTGAGCTGACAGTTTGACAGATGGCCGTCTTTAAGGAAACAGGACGGGAACCCGGGCCGTGTGGACCCACCGCTTGCTTACACTTGACTCGCCTTTTTGTCGCACGTCACGGCAGCTTGTTTGTGGGAGCTGGAGAGTTGGTGTGTGTGTGTGTGTGTGTGTGTGTGTGTGTGT
>NW_004797627.1:742778-743966 GCF_000002075.1 Aplysia californica | reverse complement strand
CCAACTGTCACACACACCTCAAACACACACACACACACACACACACACACACACACACACACACACACACACACACACATACACACACGTCACAACTGTGACATACACACACCAACAAGGTCTATCAGAGCCGCCCATTTTTTTGCGATATCGAAAAATTAGATATCCGATTACCAAAAGCAATAGCCCACAACAATAAGTCCCCTTTGTGTTTACTTCTTTGCTGTATGACTAGCATGTCTGGTTCTGAGCCTAGCTTTGAATTTAAGACTTGATGCAGATTTTTGGCATCGTCATATATATAGATTCTCTGGTCATATTATGTCAGACTCTCCTATTTGGTTGCCTCCCAATCTTTGAAGGTCTCTCGTTTAATTCTTCAAGAACGGCTCTCATACATGCAGCGAGCTTTCATCTTTGTCTGCTATCTGCTTCATGGATGTGCTGTTGTGACAAAACGATGGTTTTTCTCAACGTTTGTCTTCGCCTGAGCCTTGCTGCAGGTCTTCGTGCAGAAACGCCAATGAATGTGAAAGCTGGCCCTTCTGTCGACCCTGAATTTGACGTTTTCTATACAAATGCCTTCACTGTCCATTTATTTAATAGTAGACCACCCCAGCCTTGTGTCAGTCATGGTGGGTGGGTACACAAACACACACACACACACACACACACACACACACACACACACACACACACACACACACACATTCACAAACAAACCGGTACTACTACTACATACACACATTCCTTCTGTCGTCGTGTTACAACCTACCACTTCTCTCAGTAATGGTCATTTTTTAGAATACGCACTGTACTCTTAGGGGTCAGTGAAAGGAACAAATTCCTTCAATAATTTTACTATTGTAGGAGGGGCACACTCCTTACCTTGTGTCCTGTCTTGTGTGTAGTTGTCGACTTGACTGGCCGACGAGGTGGGCGGCTTGTTAGCAGGGACGGCTGGTCCATAGAGCACGGTCTTGCTCTGCCGCCCAAAAGTTTTAGCGCACAACACCCTCAAAGTGACAACAAAAGAACCTTTACCATCCATCATCCAATCAGTTTTACGTACAAGTTCCTCGCAAGAGCCTATTCGCTCCTTACAGCATCTACAAAAGCTCTACAACATCTACTATACCATACCAAGTTCTTTTGCTTCACCCAAGTAAAAAATGGTATGTTCAGTGG
>NW_004797627.1:706424-723137 GCF_000002075.1 Aplysia californica | reverse complement strand
AGGGGGGGGGGGTGCTTGAAGATGACGGATACCAATGGCAAAGGGAACAGTTCATGTATAAATCTATGATCACTAGGATGGAGAGTTCAATTCCGCTTTAGTTTTAGATTGCTCTCTCTCTCTCTCTCTCTCTCTCTCTCTTTTTTTTTTTCTCCCTCCCTCCCTCTCCACTGTGAGAAGATTTTCTAAGAAGATTCATATGACATCAAATCATGATAACAAATGGTCGCTTTTAGGGACAAGCGGGCTAACCCAGATTTTTACCAGGGGTTTCCAGAAATCTTGAGGTACACCAAAAGTGGGCATTGCCCTACCTTTAGGAGAAGTTTGGTTTCCCTGGTGTGTATATTGTCTTTTAAAGTAACTGAGTAAGGGTCCAAAAACATTAACTTCGATTTTCTCAAAACAGCATTTTTCGGGATGGCCCCTTAAAAGCGAGCATACTACTGTGGAAATACATACATTGAAAGCCGTGAACTCGAAATAAGCAACGTTGGGTGTCCCACCAACACAGCTGGGACCATATTTTGGCTATTATAATTGTTAATTATTAACATTTCAAAGTTAAAAACAATCAGGAAACGGCAAGTGCAGTTTTTGGGACACCTGAATAGACATAAGTGTCTTGAAGACCTAGCTCTCACTGGCAAAATTGAGGGCAAGCGAGGCAACATACTTAGGGAACCTAAACAAATGGGTAACAGGGAAAGATCAGGGTAGCTTTTGAGAGCATCCGAATGGAGAACCATGATCGCCAATGTCTGTCGCAGATCTGGCACTGGATGCTGATGATGGGAGGCCACCACTTGTAAGGAACAACACCAGACAATTTTTTTTCAGACAACAAGTTTATTGCGAATCATGATGAAGAGCATGGGCAAAAAGGACTGTACATTCTTTGTTAACATCACAAGTTGAATAATAGTAATAGCATGGACACAATTTGTCTGTATTTTATTTCGTTTTTTTTTTAGTTCTGTTTTGTGTTTTTATCCTCTTAACGAATCTGAGGATTTTCTAGAAAAACACTGAAAAACAAAACAAAAAATAACTTGTATCGATATATCTATTTTGACAGAACAGCAAACAATTTTTTTCTGGGAAAAAGATAAGTGAACCATTGACAAATTTTGTGTTAAAAAAAAGCATGAAGGCAAAAATGAATTAATGAATGAATAAAATTGAGAATGACAAATCCAGACATGTAGACAACACACAAACAGTCAAAAGTCCTATAGACATGAACATTGGAAGTATGTAAGTGTAGTCTACACTCTGACAAAACTCCTCTGGCATCAAAGAAAATTTTCAAAGAATTTCCCAACCAAAGAGACAAGAGACAACCCCCCCCCCCCTCCAGAAAAAGAAAGAAAGTTCAACTAGGAAGTGAAGCGTGAGCGGTGGGCAAATGGTGAGATAGCAGCTCGTTGTTCGTTTGTTCTCTGATAAGCTAGTGGTTAGACTACCACACTCGTTATAATCGTGAGGTAGAGGGTTAAGGGGTTTGAGTGAGGCTCAGCTCTGTCCAACGTGTACTTGGTATTTTACATGAATTTTTCTCATTATCTTCATATGATTTAACTACTACGGTAAAGCCACAAAAATTTGTTAGAAGGATAATAGTAATACTAAAATATCTTCATCCAGGTGTGAATGGCTACCAGGCTATAGACAGTGAAAGATCATCTTTAAAATATATAATGTTAATATTTTAATAATGCCTGAGCTTGCTCTGCATGCTTCCCAGGAAGTTGAGATTGTTTCAGAATGCTATACATGTATATATAGACTGTAAAGGGCAGAGAGCTTGCTGTCAAGCTAGAATCTGCACTGTACAAATGCAGCTTAGTAGGCCTATTACCTCATTAAATTTATTACCAATGTGAGTGATAAGGGCAGATCAATGACGCCTTTTCTTTAAACCTCTTCTGATTCAGACAAACAACTACATAAGCAATGCCCTGTAATTATAAAGACACACTTCCTTTCAAAAACAATAATCTGACAGACTTTTCCTATACAAAAACTTCCTGGCCATACTTTCCAATCAAATCAAAACTATATCCGTGATAAACTGTGTGTCATGCCTGCAGAAAGACAGAGACACTTGTATAGACTATTTACATGTTCTCATTTCCAGTAGAGCATGACTGCCATAGACTTAGCTCAAGTTGACAGAACATTTCTTTCACAGAGGACATCACAGATAACAATTATTCCATGTGTGTGTGTGCCCATTAAAACATCCTCTGTTCTCTATGCTGCTGATGATGACATTTGTGACAGCAGTAGTTCCTGACAGAGAAAGCCATGTTGAGTAAAAGTGTTTTAGTTTTAGTAAGAGTTTTACAGCACTTACAATGCAAATAGGTCATATAAGTGTCAAAGATAAGAGGAGTTACTAGGGAACTCTGATGACAAAAAAACAAAGAAACATGGAGGAGAGATTTTTATAAGGATAAAGTTTGATAGGAGAGAAGCAAACCACACCTAAGTACCTGTCAACTACCCATGAATACAAGTTGTAGTTGTTTTCAAATCCCTTTAGTTGCGAGCATTTCGCTTTTGGCAGCCTCAATACAAGTAGATCCTTCATAAGATGTTCATTCCGTTTGTCATGTTATGTTTGTTATGTTTCAGTAATCAACAGGCAAAAAATTTGTAAATAGGCTTGAAAATTCATATGGCCATGGAAAATCTTCTTCAATAGGATGTTAAGGACAGGGGTTGCAGTCCGGTGTAGTATAAACATAAACAAAGGCAAGACGTGATGATTCAAAAGGGCAGGAATTTTCTAACACCTTTATCTGGATCTAATGTTTGCCTTACTCCTGGCTTTTAGTTCAGTTTTAGTAGAGGTTTTACAGCGCTCGCAACTGCATAAGATCATATAAGCGCCAGAAGATTAGACGTGTTACAAGAGAGTAACAAACATAAAAAAAGAAGAAGGGGAGATAAGGATGATAGATGTTTGATAGGACAGAAGAGGAAGCAAACCACACCAGAGCACCCGCCAACCAATCACTCTTGGCTTTACCACTTTTAAAGTTTAATGTTTTTCTTAGGGCAAAGTGGCACTGAGCCACTACAAGGGCTCAATACAAAGAGGGTGTTAAAGTTAGACAGCAGCACGTGACCTAGTGATGCAGACTGCCCAGGTCTGGTAGTTTTTACAATTTTTCTCCCCTTAATATACACAAGGAAGGTTGGTAGGGGGTTGGTGTAGCCTCAATTTTTTATAAAAATTGGAACCAGGGACATTACGATCATACATTTGTAAAAATAATAATGATACCACCAAATTCGTAATGGTGGGCAGCCCTGCATGCTGAGCATGAGGAGAGCTGCACAGAAATATTTAGTCTGCTAACATCCAGGCTGTTTTTGCGAGCACACGCACACACACACACAAACACACACATTCACGACAGCGTTACTACAAGATAACTAGCTTCACTTTGCCAGATAGGCAAGCGTAACTGACAGCAAGGTTTAAAGAAAAAAATCACAATAGATATGTTAGGAAATGCTTTGGTTGAAATTACAAGAAAAAAATATATGCTAAAAATAGAATTGCACTGACATTGCACGAAACGTAAATACACAGAGGTGCCAACTGACTACGGGGAACAATCCTGAACTTTTCAGAGCCATGGAAAAGTGCACGAGTGGACTCCAAATTTATGGGTCACACCATCTGATACATCTTATTTCAAGACTGTCTTTATATAAGTACCTGAAATTGGGTCAAAATCAGATTAATTTTGATCAGGTAAACCTGCACTTCTGAATACAAGTACACCAACCACAGACAACAAGAACTGGGAAGGGGGGGCAGTTGTAGAATTGGGACCCACGGTTGGGAAAATTAGTGAACTCCCTTGGTATTGTTTTGGGAAGATTTTTAAAAAATTGAAAATGTTTTGCAGTTACCATTAACAAAAATACTGCTTGTGACAATGAAGCGCCTGACCGCTACACCACAGACGCTCATGAAAGCATCCAAATTTCCTATTCGTAGGAATTTGTATTTGTAGAGGCTTACGTCAACAGAATCTCATAGACATGACCAAGTCCATCATCCACAATTCCTGGAACTGAGGAGAGGGGAAATTCCAGGAAGAACAAAAGCCAGTAAAATCTTGCATTGGTTGTGCTGACAACAACAGTTCTGGGAGAAGTCCAGCCACTATACAATGTAGTCATTCTCAAAGTTGAAATAGTGCCATTAAACGTAAGCTACCACAAAATTGCAAAACACACACACTCACATATACATGCATATTGCACAACACATAAATACACAGAACACACAAACATACAGAAGACAGAACTCAACAACAACAGCCACAAAAACAACAGACACACACATACACACATTCCCATACACAGAGACAGATACACACACACATACACACACGGTCTATAGTCTGACCAAAGAATACAAAAATTAGAAAGAAAAAAAATAACAGTTGAAAAAGACATATTAAAGCAAAAATTGAGAAAGGAAAATAAAGAAATACTAAAAAAAAAAAGCTAAATTTTTCTATCGCAGACAACAAACACCCCGCACATAAACACCCTCCAAAGATCTGCTTGTCAGACTTTCTATGTCACATGTAGTCTGTCGGCTTACATTCCACGACAGATTGTAAATATTTCACACCTATGTCAAGACAACTTAGAGCATTGGGAGGCGGGATGCTTTGACTCTGAGCTGAGTGGAAAACAGCATTTCAGCAAACAGATGGAGGCAATTGAGGAAATGACTGCTCCCATTCGGGATTCCAATTCATGTCTTCCGCCTGTTATGACTGACAGAGAGCACTATCATCACACAACCAAGGAGCCCACCAAGCAGCCAAGGGGCCAAGGAAGCCAAACAAGGAGCCACCAAGTCTGAAGCCTACTCTTATCGATTTTGGACTACCAAGGAATCTTTAATGTGCGCAACTTGCACACAGGAGTTCCAACTCCAAGACTTTTTCGCCCTTATCCAAGTAGACTAGGCGGTAGATCTCACCTACCAGTAGATCAGGGGTGTGGCTGAAAGACAGCTGTAAGAAGAAGCCAAGGAGAAGCAGTAGAAAGGCTGCAGAAAGAGTCAGGAGCCCAGAGGATGGGGCAAAGAGAAGGGGGTGGGGGCAGAAAGTGGAGACAAAAGCAGACGACAGAACATTGTTAGATTAGAGAACAGGAAAGGAGGTGAAAGTACGTAGAAAACTTTAGTGAAAAAACATTTCCTTCGCTGTCCAGATTCGAACGCAGGACCTATTGAATGAGAGAAGAACACCGTAACCTCTCGACCACAAGAGCCCCACTGACACATCCAGAATTTGGGCAAAGTGTACAGTGAAAAATTAAAGACATCCGTCTGGGAGTGGCTAATTGTATCAGCTATCCATGATTTCAAGCTTTCTGTGTTTGTGTTACCCTTGTACTTTGACTTACAATATAATTACAGTCATGAGAATACTTCCAAAACTGAAACTACAAGTACAACTCAAAAGCAACAGAAGGGATAAAACATATCGCATAAAATAATACATAGCCATACATGTATGTACAACATAAATGAGAATTAAAAAAGCACATAGCAATGAACATGCATGATACAAACATAAACAATACACATGTACTTAAAATCACAAAATCATATATTGCTACAAAAGCAAACTTTTTAAATCTCCAAAAGAAAGAAAATGGTAGGATTCCCCCTACAAAGTCAAATTCCACTGCCTACAGAGAAGAATGAGACATGATTATTCACTGACACTAGAAAAATGAAGCTTCAATGGTGACACCAAAAAGAATTTCTATTTGAAGAAATCAGACTTATTCACATTGGCGGAAACGGCTACAAAATTCTGGAGGCACTTTCCAGAAGGGTGTTTTCTTCTTTGTTTTAAAAAAGTGAAAATGAGAAGATGATAATAACTACACACCGTTTGTCAGATAAACATTCAAAACATTCTTTCAGAAATCAAATTTTCATAATAACCAAAGTACTATCAGATATATTGCTCGGTGTAAGACTGTCATATGTCACTTTTCAACATGGCATATGATGGAGTCTGACACTAAGCAGCTGACATGTTCTATCAAATTGACAAACCCGGAAAAAGCTTTCAGGTTGGGGGGGGGAGGGGTCTTCAGTGTTCAGGAAAAATAATTCTGGAAACATCTTACGTAAACAAATGTGCGAAAAAACAGATCACCAATACAGGCAACAGTTGCATTCATGGAATATCTCACAGTGTGAAAGACGAAACGTCTGGAGGGTACCATAGATTATTTAAAAAAAACCACCCAACAACAATTTTAACCAAATAGGCCTACCACATGCAAATCCAAGTCAAGGTGGATTTATTGGTCTTGTTTCTAAAAATACTCAAGTTTGGATGAAAAGTGACAGAACAAGTCTGGACCTTGAAAGGTCTGGGGGTGGGGGGAGGAGAAGGGGTGAAACATGGGTCCTAGAATTTCTCCAAACAAATAAAATAAGATGGTCCAAAGAAGTTTGGAGCCTTTAACATGGTCTGGTCTGTTCAGTGTTTCAGAGACCCAGGACGACAAAGGCTACGGTCAATGTCATTCCACAAACAGCAAAATCAATTCCCGGGGGTTTTCCATATAAAACTATCATGCCATTACAAACATCATAGCACATCTGCACTTTGGCTTCGTTATTTCCGTCCTAATTTTGTAAACTGAAAAATAACGAGTGCCCAAGTCATAGTCATTTGGGCAAACTGTTTTCTTTAAATTACTTTGAATTTCCAAGAATTACTTCTATTGGCGCATGTGGAACAACATTGATGTTATGATTACATTGAAAACCCAAATGCTAAATCCCTCTATGAAAACATTACAGCTATCAGCTTGCAAAACTCTTCAAGTTACAGGAATAATAATCAATTTAGCCAGTTTTTAACTGATGCGTGCTTTTAATATTTTATCAAGAATTCCTCCACATATTTAAGGTATGTTTCGAAATAATGAGGAGGGCCATAAATAAAGCAGGCTTTGTGTGTGTGAGTATGAGTGTGTGTGTGTGTGTGTGTGTGTGTGTGTGTGTGTGTGTGTGTGTGTGTGTGAGGCAGCATGGTGAAATCAGGCACTTGTCAAAATAATGAAACAAAGGAAACCGTCATTCTTCTGGCAATAGGGATTTTTTTTTTCGAATCTTCTTTCTTTGTCTCAATACCTTTAATGTCCATTTAAGAAAAAAATGTGAGTGGATTTTACTGAAAAACGTTGATAAATGGCACTAATAATATAAATTTGCCGTTCGCAAGGACACTGTAAACTTTGGAAGCCGCCAAACTATGGTGGCCATTTTCTCACTTATTTTACCTCTGACACCACGCCACTCCATCTCTTTCAATGGTGAATATCTTGACTTCTATTCTAGGTAGACAGGTATTTTTTCTCCAAATGCAAGACAAATGAACAAGCTTTAAGATGATATTAATAACTGCGTATGCCCAAAAATTGACAAGAGCCAGATTTCACCTCTTCATGACACACACACATACACACACACATATTACATACAGTCGAACCTGTCTTAACGGAATCTCCCCGCTTCCCCCTTGATATATTCCTCTTTAATTACGTGTATAAAACGGAAACCTGTCCATCGCAGAAACGGAAAGAAAAATCCGCTCCCTTCCGAGGGTTTCACCTGTCTAAGACGGAAAATGCTTTGCCCACTCAACCCTGATTTGAAACAAAACTAGCAAGTTTGGTTCCGCCGGCTCTAAACTTAGCGCTACGGCCATGTCGCTGGGCGAGGAGGGGAGTAGGGGTGCAATTTGGGGGTAGATGTTACCCCATCATGTGAGCCCTGAGTGATGCAGATGGTCAGTGTAGTGAGGGTGTGAAATCTCACGACAGGCCGTGAGAGTGCTCAAGTAGCCAGCCACCACAGAAACTTTCCTGGGTATGGTAGCAAGAAGCCAGAGGTGTGAATTAGATTGACCAATACCTGCGGCCCTGATCGTACGGCCAGCCGAGAAAACAGTTCCTCGAATCGTTGTTACAATGATGGCAGTGAGGGGTGGCATTGGTGGGTGGGGTTAAGGGTGGAAGCAAAGGAGATGTTCAAACGTTTGTTTTTAATAGGTCAAACAGTGGTCCCATGAAAGGCAAGCACTGGTGGTAATAGGATAAGTAACACTGACCCATGTCATTATCAGACAGGATAACAATTGAGAGGTGTGAAGTTTGACCACTGCTTGACGATTGGACAAGCGATCCTTGATCCCACCGGCTGGGTCTTTGAACCCCCCCTCCCCCCACCCTTTCCATCTCCCCCCTAAATTCCCATGTCTAAGACGCAAAATGTCTAAGACAGAATTTTTTTCTGGCTCCCTCGAGATTCCGTCTTACACAGGTTCGACTGTATATATCTACACACACACACTCACACTCTTCTAGTATAGAGATGGAGATACTCGATAAAACAGACTTTCCAATTTGAGAATTGAACTCACGTCTTCTGAGTGCAAAGGAACAAAGCCTAACCTCATCATAGACTCCTGTAAGCATATTATATTTCTCCTACACAGAGTGCAGCTTGCAAACAAAAAAGAAAGAAAAAAAAAAAAAGAAAAGAAAGACTATTATTATATCTTCCAAAGAACAATTTTGTAAACAGTCTTCTCTGCACGCACTCAACACAACTATATGATGAGAACACTCTTCCTAGTCTTACAACACTCCACACACTATGACAATCTGTCACACACACCCACACCCACACACACACAAACATACACACAGGGCTCTCCGCTTGTAACCTGTGACAGCATCAATAACCAAAGTGAACTATTAAACAGAATTCGTTGGTAACCAAAATATTTCAATTTAAAAACACAAGAGACAATTATCTCCCAAAGCAACTTGTCCTGTCACACAAACTCAGATGACCCGACAGTACGACCCAGGAAAACATTCAACTAGAGAACCGAGCTCTCAAATCCTCATTGAAAACTTCAAAAAGAAAAATCTTCCGTAAAGAGTGAGACAACTTGTTCCCCTCTGTATTCATAAAACGTATTTACCAGGTAATTCACACACTGCTTGTTAGGGCCACTCAGGCTGAGATAGATACAACATCCCAGCAGAAAGAGGGGGGAATGCTTGTTGAAAATTTGCCATTTGGTGGAATCATACTCATGTCTTCCAGATGCTATGGTGAAGTCCCTAATCCCTACACCACTGATGCTAGTGCACTTTCTTCCTCGCTGGCACATTAGCAGTCATCAATAGCAGACTTAGATAATCACAGGAAAAATCAAAGGCAGGATTGTTGAAGGAACATGAATGAAATAAGCCGAGTTTTAGTTCGAGCGATGTACCTTGACGATGAAGCAAGCTGGGAAATATTGTGAACAAACAGCGCAACAATAAACTTTGCGTCATAAACACAGAAACTTTGGAAAATGAAAGCAGTTCCTATCTTGTGCAAGGTGACAGAAACATTTAAAGAAATGTTACTCTTTATCTACTTCAATAACTAGAAACCTGAAAAAACTGACTACAGCAATTGTGCTGTGACTGTAACAAGATATAATACACACACACAACATACATGCCACAAACACTTTTGCATATATGCAGAAAATGACTGTTAAAATACCAAGCTAGTGTAGAAGAATTCTTTGTGAATGTCAGCACAAAATGGTAAACTGCCATATTGGCTTATTTACATGCCATTCTATTCAATGTAAAACACAGGTTTTTATTATTTAGACAACAAATGACAAAACAAACACCGTTTGCCTTTACTTTTTTATGTTTTAACTTGATAAAACAATCAAAACAAAAAGGAAAAACAACAATTTCTTTTTGTGTCTTGTTTTCTGTTTTGTGTAAAATAACAGCAAAAATACAAAAATAGGATGACATTCATCACAGTGTGTGTCCAGAATTGGAACGTCCCATTTGTGTGGTGAAAGAAGTCACAAAAGGGCTCAGCCAACACAGACACTCAAGGAAATGGGTACATCAACAACAGATGACTGTTCCGTGTTCTAATGCTCCGAGTGCTCAACATACATTCAAAACAACACGCATGTAAAATTACGGCAGCGACACATTTCACGAGACAGCTTTTGAGCAAGCTTCCTGCTGGGGCTCTGCAGTAGTGTCCCTTGGTCTCATGTTGGTTTGTTTGGCCATGTAATCAGAGAGACAAACATCATGTACAAGACTGGCTACAAAACACTTACACTGGCAGATGAGCCCCAGGCTACTGGGGCAGGAAAAGACAAACATTCACACACACGCATATACACACAGGCATATATTATATACACACACATATATGTATTACACACTCTTCCCCCATGAAACAAGACTTTCCCAATTGAGAATTGAACTCACGTCTCCTCAGTGTAAAGACGCAAAGCTTACACACACACACACACACACACAACACAAAATCCACAAATGAAAGCTCTTACAGCAAACATCTCTTTTGCCTCAAGAAAAAGTCCCCAGCACACAGGGGTTGTCAGGTTCACTAGACCACTTGGAAAGATTTCCCAACTACACAGCCGGGCTGCCAGATTTGCTGCCTCCGCTAAATCTGGGAGCAAAATCCATGATCAAAGAAAACACAACTCTCCTTCAAATAATGAAACTAAATTCGTCACAAAAACACACCACTGAAGAACATATGCCCAGTATCTTTTGAAGAACTTTAAAAATCCAGCAGGAACATTCCGGAACTCCAGCAAAAACATTCTGGAACTCCAGCAATATTTCCATCATTATTTCAGTTCTCTTACACAATAAGCTACAAAAAAGAACCCCAACGTCAAAGCCAACTATTTTGCTACAAAGACAGCCAAAACATTCCAGTTCATTTTTACTTGGTATAACAAACTTCACAGTAAGCAAGCCTTGGCCACATCAGTTGCTAAACTCCTATTTTCTCAAATTTGTAAAATCTTAAACAACATTAGACCTAGGTATTTTTCCAAAACAATCCACTTTGAATGAAAGAGCAGTAGCATCCATGTGAATCCTGGACGGCTGAGCACTCCGTGAATAACCTGTCTTGGCAAAAGTAAAGTACAGACAAACCTGCTCTACAGGCCACCAGTCCAAGACAATCACCTGTAATAATGATACTTTCCATTTCACCTCGTGTTTTTCTTTCTCATATAATGAAACAGTCCACAATGACAACCACTTTTCTCTTCAACAAGGGGTGGCCATCTCGGACAATTTTGACTATTTTCCTAATAAAATAACAGCAGTATCTATGTGAATCCTATGTGGGTATGTACTCCAGGCATACACCAGCCTTGGCAAATGTTATGTAGGCCTACCCAACCACAGTATGCCGAAGGCCCAGGAAGTCGTCTCACTAACAATGGACAAGGCAATCCCCAATGTCCGGATCGGAGGCGGGAACAACTTTTTTTATGTAGGCCTATAACCACCCACATCTTCACAGGCTACCACCATCACAGCACATTTTTTCTCCTGCTCCAAAGAGATGTAACTGCCATTCAAAAGATGTTGTGCACTCTCCGTACCAAATCACAGCTTTTCTGCTGTCTGATTAAACAAAACCAAATTTTCAGGTTTCTTCAAGTAGCCACCAAAACTTCTTAACCAGTGAAACTATAATCAACATATAGAAGAACAATCTATGGATTTGCCATGTTGTTTCTAAGCACAAAAAAGAATATTTTCTCCATTCCAGACTAACTAACAGACTCCTTGTGTGTTGCAGTAACTGCCAACTTTCCCATTACTAAAGAGCTGTATATATTATGTAAACAAATTCACTTGCATCATCACTCATAATGCTGCTTTTGTAAAAACCAAATTTAGCTGCTTATCAGAAAATCTTTTTTTTTTCCCTTTGAGCTATAGTCAAAATTGTTATTAACTCAGAACAACATGAACTTTCTCTCTCTCTCTCTCTCTCTCTCTCTTTCTGTATTTCACAGAATATTCCTGACAGCAAACTGAAACCAAACTTCTCTTCTGTAAAAGTAATAATAATGACAGCCACAAGCTGAACTGTAAGAGGCTGCATGTCTCAACTCTTTCCACATCACTGACCAAACACTGCGCCACCAGTGTACTTATTACATATAAAAGGTAACAACTGTTCATATTCACATATCTCCATTATTTCTCAGTCTTAAGTTCCAAGCAACTTGAACATTCAAGAACAATTCCATTCCTTGATGCTCAGAATAACCCTGTGTCAGCCAGCCCAATCTGAAGTAGTGACATGATCAACAGGACAAAGCACAAATGTTGAACTCTCATAAGTCTACACACCTCACCTCCCTCATCTCCCAGCTCCAGTTGGCAGGACACGCGTTAACTCTCGCATCATGTCCATCAACATTACCCCTCGTGTTTCCACACACCTCCACACGTGTTAAACTTTGTATGTCCGCCAACATTAACCCCACTGTCTGTCAACCCACTCCTTACACTCCCCCTCATCTCTGAGACTTGACCCTCCAGCGCAGTACAAAGTAGCAGCCAAGACGCAACACCACAAAGAACGCACACAGGATGATGAAGTCCACGTGGAACTTGGCGTCCTCCACGTCCATCAGACGGAGCACATCCTCGCCCTGCCGGAAGATGCAGTGGTTCTCGTCGCAGTCCAGGTCGCCACGGTCAAGGCCATAGATAGCCTGGAGAGCCCCCTCAAACGAATACCTGGAGAGACAATAAGAGACAAAAAGATTAAGTTTCAGTGAATTGGGAGCAAAGTCACTTTTCTTCAGCTGCTGTTTCATGGGACTTCCCATGCATAGAATTCATATCCGGGCTAGTTATTGGTGACAAACCCAACGTTGATTTGATTTGGCTTTCCAAGAATTGTTTAGTTTTGGTAAGAGTTTTACAGCACTTGCAACACAATAAGCTATCTTGATAATTTTTTGCATAATTTCTGATTATCTTTCTTCATCATTCTTTGTTAAAATTAACAGAATCGCATAATTTCACATTTTTGGGGCTCATTTTGCATAATTTCAGAATTTTTCTTGCATTAAACGACGGGGACAGAATAAGGTCATATAAGTGCCGAAGATTAGAGGTGTTACAAAGGAGTAAAAAAACAAAAAATTGAAGGAGGGGAGATAAGAACTAAATGTTTGATAGGAAAGAAGGAACAAACCTCACCAGAGCACCCGCCAACCACCCACTAGTGGCATTGGCCCTGTGAGAAAGTGCTTTGCTGTGCATGGAGATGTCTACTTGAATGACAGCATGACGAAAATAAGGGTAAGACATCACGTTCTAGCACTTGAGTGATGTAGTCCACTAAACAAATTCATTCGGCGATTCTCACGAAAGCAGTTTTGTTCATTCCACTCCAGACCACCCAAAACCATGGCAGTTTCATGGCTTCTCTTCCTCACTGACAGCATGGCTGTCTAAATCTCCCCAAAACCGCTAGTTTAGTTACCGGGCAAGGGTTTCCTGCCGACCACCCCGAAATGGTAATAAATCAGCTGTCAGCCGTGCAAGGTACCGTGACAGCAGCGGCACTCCCACCGTGCCTCGGCCGCGCCCAGGAAACTTGAATCCAGTCATTTTCGATTAATTTGATCCCCAATATCTCCCGATCTAAAGATGCGATGTCTCCATATGGGGCCTCATTTTAAAGGGCTGCTTTAATCCTACAAGACGATATCATTTTCTCTGGTGTGCGTTCACTAGTGTTAATCCTGCTGGCTGAGAAGTGCTCTCCATCCTTCATTACTTTTAAAGCAACTTTTATCTGTTTATTTTTATTTGAAGTTATTTTTCTCAGTAATCGGACCTACAATTAAATTGTTTTTTTTGATTACTCTTGAGAAAAGTGTACTGAGTTACATGCAAAAGTGAGAACATTGTACATATTCTGTGTGATTCATAGTGATCGATTTTGTGTAGACCTAGGAAGTGAAAGTACCCCAATCCTCGTTCGCCTTGTTTGGATTTCTTCTGCTTTTTCTTTTGCTGTGGATATTTGGGAATATTGATCTTCATAATGGAGTGCCATAGTCAAGTGTCCCATGTTCGGTATATTCATGAACTTTGTAGAACATGTGGTGGTAGAAGTCTATCAAGAAAACAGAAATTGCAAAAGAGAAAAGCGTACAAATGCATTGACTTTGCACATGATATCTCATTGGTATTTGGGGTTACGATAGCAGTAGGACACATTCGTATGCGGGAACTAGATCTATAGTAAGGCAAGAAAAGCAGCTGAAACCTACTCAAATTTGTGGACAGCTTTTCAGTCTGATATACGCGCTAGTGACTGTTCAATATGCACACACTATCATCGCACATCAATGGGAGCAAGAACATTCCAGTAGAATTAGAAACAACAAAAGCATCGGAAACTACAGAGACAACATATTCACCACATACATTTGTAGACTCGGCAAACTCAACAAACAACTCAACTGCAGAGCCATCTACACAAACACACACAGAGGACAATACTAGGCATGAAGAAAGACAGGACGAAGACATCGCATCTCTCGACACTAGTGCTGCATCATCAACCATAGGCCACATTGAGGTTGAGCTTCGTCCCCCCCTATTGCTACATCCTCGACATCCAAACCTACACAGCTTGTGGTAGATAGCAGCAATTCTCCAGCATTTAAACACAGCAGACTCTTCTCCCAGTCTCTAGAGATCTCTCCAACGCGACCACTAACAAAAGAAGAAGAAAAACTTAATACTCTTTTAGTCAGGAGAAAATTAAACAGTCAAACGCAGGAAAACGACGCAGGACTGACGAATTTTCCCAGTTTCAGGGGTAGGCCTACATATATGTATGTACATGTGTAAATGTAAATATGTGCACTGTGATAGTATTTATCAAGGACCCAAATTTTCTGTGATTCTATATTCAAGCTTCAATATCTTTGCTTTGATGAAGCGTACAATGATGCCACCACATGAGTGTTTTCTTTATCCTATTTTCATCATGCTACCGTAATTTTGTCAAAATCAAAGGATAGAATCATGTTCTATTTTTACTTGAAACATCTGACCCCTTAACAACTTTGCATAATTACTATACAGATAAGGCAACTGTAAGTCGGTAACAGTACCCAGTACAGTTTCACGATCGCTTCTACGTGCCCACACTATATTGATCATTCAGTGTGTGTGATTTTCTGTGAGATCACTAGAACAGTTTTTGTTTACTGCCTCAGTTTATACACTTAAAAAACATAGTGTGATAAGAAAACAATCGTAACTGGGCATCGGCAGTGAACCCGTGGCGCTGACCCGATGACCGGGGTCACAGAGTATCGGGTTACGGGGAGTGCCGCGAGCTGGCGGTTTGACTAAGTTGGCAGTCGGTAACAGCCGTGACAGACGATCATGTCCAACATTTAACAAACACAGTCCATGGGCAAAAAAGGTTTCGTGCTCTACACCAAATCAATAGCTTCTAAGCAAAAACAAAATAATACTAATGAGCAGATGTTGTGTTAAGTCCAGGTTTAGCGTGGTATTTGTAATTGCTCAGTTTTCCAAACTGTATAAAAATATCACCATTGCAGAGACAACAATATTCTCTTTGCATTTGATATTTAATATATGTCCATTCCACCAATGTTGATGCATCTCAATATACGCACGCACATACTTTTACGTTTCTTTGATTTCGCACAATTTTGCCAAGCCTGATTTTGTAAGGTCTATTTCGAGTGACCATATCTAAAGCGTCTTTTAACATAGATGAAGTAATATTAATGGCTCAGATGAGGCAGAATTTATTTAGCTTTAAATTGGTGTGCTACAGGAGTGGGTAGTGCTAGGCTTTCACACAATGGTTGGGGGATTACATTTTCAAGTTTCTTTTGGACGCCACTAAAATCTAAACAAACTGGTCTAAAGAATTTGTCCCATACAGATGGCATAACAGCAGTTTTACTTTTAGTTTTAGTAAGTTTTACAGCACTTGCAACACAAATAGGTCATAGAAGTGCCAAAGGACAGAAAAAACAGCAAACAATACAAGAGCACCCACCAACCACTCGCATATAACAACATAAAAAGCACACAGAAACAAAATAAAACAACAACCCCCCACCCCCCACCAAACAAACAAACAAAAAACCCCAGCTAACCTGACATAAGAGATATAGGAGATCCACTGCAGGTAGTTTGGTATGGTCTCTAGGTTGACGAAGAATCCGCTGAACAGCATGATGGGAATGGCAGTTACAGGACCAAGGAACACTGCCACCTGGGGAGAGGATACATACACCAGGTCAAGGTCAATGTAGTTCTTAAAAAAAAAAAAATGTAGATGTTATACGCCCCATCCACACAATTTAGATCATTAAACAGGTCAGCCTCGACCCTGCCTGTCAGGGACAACTTGATACAACAAAAAATAGAAGGAAGACCAAGACGTTCGATGAAAATTCTCCCCGCTACCAACAGATGCCATAATGTTTATCCTTTGAAATGTTCGAGATTGTCAATAAAGCACATTGACAACACAATAACCGGGAAAATGCTTTGTTCGTCAGACACTTTTCCCCGGTCAAATATCAAAATACAGAGTTCAAACGCAGCATTGAAATTCCAAATATGAAAACTGTCAAATTAATTCAACATTGAGAGTTCAAATTCAACACAATGGAAAACCTAAGAAAATGACTGCTCAAATGTGATCACTGACCTGCGTGGAGGTAG
>NW_004797627.1:695259-705294 GCF_000002075.1 Aplysia californica | reverse complement strand
TGTGAGGAGCTAGCGCGCCCCCCCCCAGTACCAGTACTGACCTGTGTGGAGGTAGCGGCCCCAATGAGCAGCCCAACGCTCTGCGCCACCAGCGAGGTCTGCGTGGACAGCGTGAGGAACATGACGAACCGCATGAAGTCGTTGGGCTGCGAGGTCATCCAGTACACGATACTGCCGTACACCAGGGAAAAGATTATCTGGGGCGGCCAAGGAGGAAGGGAAAGGGGAAAAGAAAAAAAAAATTTGTAAAATACTATACAAGTGTGCTGTCAGTGCTGATACTAATACTAGACAATTGATTAGCATCCTAAATTTCATCATTTCAAAACCCCCAAAAAGCAAGTACACATGTATCTCCACTGACGTTGCAAGCACAGTCCAAACCTGCTCTAACAGCCACCTGTACAAATGACCACTACCCAATTCCAGCCTTGCGTTTTATTCTCTATTATAATAACACTGTCCATGACGTCCACCTGTCTAAGACAACCTTTTTTCTCCACAACAATGGGTGGCCGATGGCCATCTGGGACAAGTTCCACTGTCACTGTCGATACAAGGCAATTGCATTAATTATCCAGAACATATTTATCTTCTGTTGATTCTGCGAGTAAAATTGTTCCAAACTTTTTTTTTCTAGTTTTAGTAAGAGTTTTACGGCACTTGCAACACAATCAGGTCATATAAGTGCCAAAGATTAGAGGAGTTACAAGAGAGTATCAACCACAAAAAAGAAGGAGGGGAGATAGAGATGATAGGTTTTTTATAGGAAAGAAGGAGCAAACCACACAAGAGCACCCCCAAACCACCCACTGTTCCTAACTGTATGAACAATAACAAGCCTTATGTTGATACAAATCAAGGCATTAACAGTGCCCATTGGAGGTTCAGTTCCATTCAGCTTGGTTCGGTCTCTAGCAGCTTCAATGCACACTATAAATAGACCAACGGCCCAAACTGATAGCCCATCGTGCAGCCTGGAACACAAACACCAAATAAAAATTAATGAAGGTCATCATTGGTTTGTCAGTTTGTTCGTTTTACCCCTCCCATGGAAGACAGTCCGGCGAGTCCCAGACTGACAAAACCAAACCAAACCAATGATGCCAATGGCACCACCTAAGCACTTAAGAGAAGTCCTTTAATTATTTCCACACGTTCAATTGCTGATGCATCCTTAGAGTTTCTTTTTCCTAACTGGTCATTGAGGCTCAACAACAGTCTTTCCTTGAACTATCCTTCCTTATGGAACCACGGTGTGAAAAGCTTCAAAATGGAACGTTTTTCTAGACGTTTATGTTCACGGTAGTAGTTTATTTACTAACTGTGGTGTGCAAAGAATGAGAAATGTGACACACAATTGGCATGACATCATTGCAAAGCAGCGTCACTTCACGTTTTCGAGAGGAAAGTGGTAAAAGACTTGCTGCAAAACTGGATGTTTCAAGCATATTGCCATGCCATTGGATCCTTCCATGCAATTGGCTCTAATTAATATAGATATCTCTCCCCCCGCCATATATTTTAAAATCATAATGGCATGATCACTGCAAGATTGAAAAAAAAAGAATTGGACAAAAAAATTGGAGACAACTAAAAACTTAACACAAACATTTAAAAAAATAAAATGAACCTACTAAAAGGAAAAACCAAAGTAAAATTTAAGGCCAAGGTCGGCAGTGAGAATGGAATATTTCCTTCAATTTTATGATTTTCTGTTTATGCAATATTATTATTCTAAATCCACTTGCTCATCTTGGGAAATACATTCTAGAGCCTAAAACTGTCTATAAGTCCATGAAAATGCAACCGACAGACAGGCAGGCAATCACATAACTCACAGTTTGTGCTAAAAGTATGGCTAAAATAGGCCTTAGTTACGAAGGTAAAAATAAAAGCTACAATGTAATTGTATAATATACACATACACAAATTAAAAAAATTACAGCTATTCATTTAGTGAACTGAAAATCAGACAAAATGTGCCTGATGTTGATGGAAGTATGTGTGAAAACTTTCATGACTGTTGGATGGATAACGAATGAGAAATGTTCCATGGAAATGTACTAAAAAATCCAAGATGGCGGCTGTTTTTACCCGTTTCCATGGCAACCAAAGCATTTTCCGAAAAATGAAAGGTATCACATGTAAAGAAAATGTATGTGAGGTATGGTTATCACAAGTAAGTAGATGGGAATTTACCCGTCTAGCTTTTAGTTTTCACTGTAGACCTTGGCCTTAAAAGCTTTGACGCAAAACAAGACAGACACAAAAAAAAATCTAACCAAAAAAAACCACAACCGAAAAAAAATGTTCAGGTTAAAAAAACCCGGTGTGATCCTCACTTGGAAGGGCATGTCAGCCATAGTCTTGGCCATGTAGTAAGCCTTGAGACTGTACCAGTAGTTGAGATGTTCTCGCACAAACACAGACATCTCCACTGGGACTGTGGACATCATCTTTCAATTTAGTCATAGTTTAGTAATTAAGAGGTCTTCAAACACCATCAGTGGACTAATGTTCATTTTAAATAATACATAACACTTACACTTTATTATTATTACTATCATTACACATAGCTGAAAACAATGAAATCATTGTATTTTTTTTTTCATGGTAAGTGTTTAACGGCGCTAGCAACTGCATAAGGTCATAAAAGCGCGTGGACACTCCTCACATTTTCAGTTGGAAGGAAATTTCGAATTTTGCCCGGGTGGCGGCCGAAGCCTACTCTTATCGATTTTGGACCAACAAGGGATCTTTAACGTGCGCAACTTGCACACGGGACCTCCGAGATTTTTCGTCTTTGTCCGAGAAGGCTAGGTGTAGATCTTTCCTACCAGAAGATCAGGAGTGTGGCTGAAAAACAGCAGTAAGAAGGAACCAAGGAGTAGCAGTAGAAAAGCTGCAGAAAGAGTCAGGAGCCCAGCGGAGGGGGCAAAAGGGGTGGGGGGGGGGGGGAGAAAGTGGAGACGAAAGCAGACGACAGAAAATTGCAAGCAAGAAGGAAAGAAGATGAAATTATTGTATATATGGCTGACAAAAAGCTAGATATCTATATAAAAACACTGCAGATACAACAAAAGTACACATCACATTGTGTTGCGCCACTATGTCTAAACACATCTCATCCTGTAATGCTTCAGATTTTTAAATTTTTTTTAACGTACGTGATTTTTATGTCCCTATGCAGGGCTGCCCACTCACCACCATACGTTTAAGTAATCAACAACAAAAAACGTAGTAATCTGCTTTAAAATTTTGGAATATGTGGCCATGGATAGTCTTCTTTCCTGGGGTGTCATGATATAGTAAAAAAAATGTAACGTAAAACAAAGGAATGATGAACAAAGAAGTCCTGGTGGGCTCCTCAATGTCCAGTTAAGAGAAAACAAGGAAGGAGGGTATGTGTGTGTGTGTGTGTGGGGGGGGGGGGGGGGGGGGGAGTTACAGCTAGTAAAAACAAACAAAAGAAACCTTTGGAACTGCAGAATACGTCATAACTTTTTGACCCTGATTGTACATCACAGCATATCACGCCACACACCCAAAACAGCTTGTTGTTATTGTTGTTGTTATCGATCCAGAAACAGCTGGGCTCTCACCCTTCTGTCCAATGCCATGTAGTGATAAGTGCAGGTCTGCTGCAGTTGCTGTAATGTTCCATAGAGTGTGTTGTCAATGGTAGGTCTCGGAGGGAGAAAGGTAACTTTGATGTCATTTAGGGATGTGCATTGGAACAGGTGATGATCCGCAGTCTCATATGCATAGTCACACAAGGGACACATTGGGGGAAGTTCAGGGTCTATTCTGTTCAGGTGGAAGTTGAGCTGTATATGTTCTGTTCGTAGGCGGAAGATCGTGGTCTGTTTCTTTCTCTGTATGTGGTTGATATTGTCATTCCTTTTTGTTGTGGTCATATGTTTGAAAACTGCTCTGCCTGTCTTTCCCAGGGCCCATCTATTCATCCAATCTTGTTTGTTGTTGCTTTTAATGATTTGTTTTGCAGTGTTGTATGAGGTTGGAATGTTGGGTTGTTCCTGTCTAGATCCCCGTTTGGCAAGTGTGTCTGCTCTGTCATTTCCAGGTATGTTTGAGTGTCCGGGAACCCACTGCATTACTAGGTTGATGCCACAAAATGTTATCAGATGATGGGAGCCAAACAGTATATGAGTCAAATCTTGGTTTAGATGATGATCATTTTCTATGGCTTGTAAGACTGATAGTGAGTCAGTGAAACCCAATACAACCAACCATTTTAAGTTTGAAACACAGACCCATTTTTCAAAAAAATTCTCTTATAAGCCTAGGCTGTCACCCACAACACAAAAGGGCAGGAAGTTTCTACCACCTTGTCAAGCTAATGTTTGCCATACTCTTGGCTTTACCACATTTAAAGTCTTATGTTTTTGTAAGGACAAAGCTGCACTGAGCGACTCCAAGGGCTCTGTGCAAAGAGGGTGTCAAAGTTAGACAGCAGCACATGACGGATGTGCAGGTCCAGTAGTTTTGATCCTCATATACACAGGGAAGGTGGCCAGTTGGTTGGGGTAGCCGAATTAAAAAAAAAATTGGAATCAGGTGTATTACAATCGTATTTTCGCAAAATTGAATAAAAATCATAACGATTCCACCAAATTCGTACTGATGGGCAGCCCTGCCTATGTACACAATTAGATCATTTAGAAGACAGGTTTCAACCCTGCCTTTCAGGGTCAACGCGGGCTGAGAAGGATACGATGTCCCAGCAGAAAGACAAAGATAATTTATAATAAAAAAGTTCTCCCCACACAATAATCAAACTATGGGCTTCTAGGTGCAACAGCAAAGTGCCTAACTCCTTCACCACAGACACCGATACCCTTTAGTTTTAGTAGAGGTTCTAAGGCGCTTGCAACTGCATAAGGTCATATGAGCGCCAAAAGATTAGAGGTGTTACAAGAAAGTAACAAACATAAAAAAGAAGAAGGGGAGATAAGGACAATACATGTTTGATAGGAAAGAAGAAGCAAACCACACCAGAGCACCCGCCAACCAGCCACACACCAATACCCTGTTCTGTGTGTAGATATTGGTCCTTACATGTGAGCACTGTGGGCATGAGGGCGGTGAACATGAGGAACATCATGCCGAAGAAAAGAAGGCCGGCGTTGTTGAAGGCCTTGCTCGCCTCGTTCCCAATGCCAAGGTACAACAGCCCAATCAGGATACCCACTATCAGGTGAGAGATCAGACGCAGCCTGGTCAAAGTCTGGGGAAGAAAAAAACAACAGATTTTGTTCAGCTTTAGTGAAAGTAAAAGTTTTACAGCACTTGCAATACATAGGTCATATATGTGCTGAAGGTGTTACTAGAGAGTTACATACAAAGAAAAGAAGGAGGAGAGATAAGGATGACAGATGTTTGATGGGAAATAAAAAGCAAACCCCAGAGTGAGGAGAAGCATACCCACACAAAACACAAAGAGGTAGGATCTACCAGTGGCGCCCTCCAACCATGCTCATGGAGGTTTGAAAAAATAAACAAAAGACAAAACAAAGGCAACATCGATATTAATTAAAATAATGACTCATATTAGAAATGTAGTAAAGCGGACATTTAAGGAATTTAGTTTTAACTTGGTTTAAGCAAGAGTTTTAGTCCACTTGCAACAAAATTAGGTCATAAAAATAAGTGCCAAAGGTTAGAGGCATAGCTATAGAGTTACACAAAAAGAAAAGATGGAGGTGAAATAATGATGATAGATCAAAATGTTTGAGGAGCAAACCACACCAGAGTGCCCACCAATCCCCCACTGGAGCAAAAAAAAAAAAAGTTAAATGAAAGACTTTATTTTCTTTCAGTCGACCACGGTTTTCCGACCAACAGTGTCCAGTTTACGCCGACACCATTGTACTTTCCTGACTCGCTGACAGTCGGTGTGACGTAACTGTACATGTCAATTTAGATCATTTAGAGGAGGCTGGTTGCTTTGAATTCACTGTCAGGGCCCAACCCTGGCTGAGAGGGATGCAGCGTTTTAGTTGACAGACGGAGAAACTCTATGTAAAAGAAACGTATCCATACTGGAATCAAACTCACTTCTTCTGCACGCAAAAGCAGAACCCTAACCTAACAACTACCAGACACAGACACCAGTCAGTCAGTTTGAGAAAAGAGAAGCATTTATAACAAAAAAACAACACTAAGTAGCAGGATGAAGTATGTTTGTCAATAAACACTCACAGGCTTTAGTTTCATAAAAATACATCATGTATAACTCAGGAAGTTGTATTTTTACAACACTAATCTACTGCCAAGTTACAATTTATATTGAGTGAGAATCTACTTCTTTCTTCGCCTTTGTGTTCCCTTGCTGGATCTCAGGGGAGGTCGACTGCTGGTTCCTCACCCTGTAGTAAAACTGATTTTTAGTATTAGACTGTTTTCTACACATATATATATCAATTTTAGAACCACCACTTTAACATGCGGAACTTGCACACAGGACCTCCGAAGATTTATCCAAGAAGTTTAGGTGTTTGATCTAACCTATCTAAGATCAGGATTTTGACTGAAATACGACAGTTAGAAAGAGCCAGGAGGAGCAGTAGAAAGAGTCAGGATTATCAGAGAGGGGAGCACAGAGGAGGCTAGGGGTGGGTGGAGAACGTGGCATTGAAAGTAGATGACAGAGCAGGACTAGAGGTGAAAAGAGAAAATTACACAGAAGAAAACTGTTTCATTGCTGTCGGGTTTTGATCCCCAGACCTTTTCAGCCTTTTGAATAAGAGGCAAACACCATACCTCTGGACCATGAGTCCCCCTCTTTGTGTGAGAACGATAACAGCCGCTTTTTAGATGTAGTAAGAGTTTTACAGCATTTGCAACACAATTAGGTCATATAAGTGCCAAACATTTGAGGTATTACTTGAAAGTAACATAAAAAGAAAAGAAAGAGAGGCAATAAGGCCAATGGATGTTTGATAGGAAAGAAGTAGCAAACCACACCACCAGAGCACCCGCCAACCACTCACTCCACCACCTAGAAAAGATGAAGATACAAAAAGATTGTAACGATTGCTGAGGTTTTACACCCCCCATAGACACACAGTAGGTCCTACTTAGGAGATGGGCTGCTTCCACCCTGCAGGTCAGGGACAGCCTCTGAAAGACAAGAGTATTACTGAACACAGAGAGATGAAAATAGAGCATTACTGAACACAGAGAGATGAAAATAGAGCATTACTGAAAACAGAGAGATGAAAATAGAGCATTACTGAACACAGAGAGATGAAAATAGAGCATTACTGAACACAGAGAGATGAAAATAGAGCATTACTGAACACAGAGAGATGAAAACAGAGCATTACTGAACACAGAGAGATGAAAATAGAGCATTGTGAACACAGAGAGAAGAAAATAGAGCCTTGTCAAACATGGAGAGATGAAAATAGAGCATCTTGAAATACAGGAACGTAAGAAGAGAGGATAATGGAACAAAAGAAATGAGGCTACAGCATCATGGAATGCAGAAAGATAATAAGAGGATTACTGAGCACAGACATGAAAATAAGGCATTGCTGAACACAGAGAGGTAGAAATTGAAAATTAGTGATCAAAATAAAGAAATATCAAACAACTTACAGCGTCGCGCACAATGGACATGAAGGTGCGCATGAACAAGACACGGAACTGTGTAAGACAGCTGGTGTTGAACGTATGGCACTCCTGATCAGCGGGCAGGTCCTAGGGGAAGTGACAAAATAGGAGGAGGAATAACAATAAGGAACTTTTGGTTCAAAATTTCAGGTCTTGGAGGAGACAAAGATCACAATCACAGGCAAAAACTAAAAAACACTGTGTGTGTGTGTGTGTGTGTGTGTGTTTGTGTGTGTGTGTGTGTGTGTGTGTGTGTGTGTGTGTGTGTGTGTGTGTGTGTGTGGGTAGGTAGGTAGGTAGGTAGGTAGGTAGGTAGGTAGGTAGGTAGGTAGGTAGGTAGGTAGGTATGTATGTACGTATGTAGGTATGTATGTGTGTGCGTGTGTGTACGTTACATACGACGTATACACACACACATATAAATATATATATATATATATATATATATATATATATATTTATATATATATATATATATATATAAAGTTTTATGGCATTTGCAACACAAACAAGTCATACAAACGCCCATGATTAGAGGTTTTACTCGAGAGTAATATACAAAGAAAGGAAGAAGGAGCAGTAAGGATGATAGAATGTTCGATAGGAAACAAGAAGCAAGCCACACCAGAGCACCCGCTTATCACCCACAAATACAAAAGTAAAAACTCCTTTTAAAAATCCCTCACATATTATGAATCATTTTTTCAATATTTCTGATTGAGCATTCTCGGTCTTCTGGTATTCTAAAAATAAATACATAAAAACTATTTCCATTTTGATCAGCATTCTGGTCCCAGAGGATAATACGATATATTTATGTACAGCAATTTAAAATTCCTTAAATAAAATACTTGCTTTAATACCC
The DNA here is from genome assembly GCF_000002075.1 of Aplysia californica. Classification (NCBI taxonomy): domain Eukaryota; kingdom Metazoa; phylum Mollusca; class Gastropoda; order Aplysiida; family Aplysiidae; genus Aplysia; species Aplysia californica. The sequence goes on along the minus strand of NW_004797627.1, from coordinate 696,788 downwards.
CAAGTGACACATTTAAGACCATATAGGAGGCAGGTTGCTTAAAATTGCACAAGTTTGTCCACAACAGCACACGATAATAAGGGTATGTGTGTCAATGATGCAAACTAACCAACAAAGATAACATGCATGCGTGCACATGCTGTCCAAAACATACTCACACAATCACACTCACTTTTTTTGCATACATACATTTATTTACACGCACATGCATTCATGCACACACACACACACACACACATATATACACATACACATATGTACACACATCATACACACGCACACACACACACATACATACACACACACATCATACACACGCACTCACATTAACAGACAGAAAGGGTAGATCAATAGCAGTTCACACCAAACTACCCACAAACTACAAACTTCCAGTGCAAGAAAACTGCACCCCAAAAAACATACATGGTCAAATACAAATGTGACCAAGTGAACAAAACCAAACATAGTAAAAACAAAACCAAAAAACCCAATATGCTCAAATAAACAAAACAAAATATGGTTTAAAAAAACTAAAAACAACCATGCTCAAACAAACAAAAATAAACTCCAATAAACAAAGAAATCTTTTTTTAACTTTTAAATATTTGATAAAAGAAACAAAAAACAGGAATATAACATGATCTTTCCTCTCAAAATTAATCATTTCTTTTGCGTTTAAAGACAACAAAGTAGGCCTATATTTCAAATCTGTAACAATAATAATCTTTTACATCAACAAAAAAAATTAACAACCAGAGAACCGGTTGAGAAACATGCAACCATCACTTCTCCCACTTTGATAGGGAAAACCACAGACTTGAATTATAATATCCTAGACCATGCACTGTCAACTTTGCTCTCTAGACCGTGCACTCACTGTCAACTTTGCTCTCTAGACCGTGCACTCACTGTCAACTTTGCTCTCTACACCGTGCACTCACTGTCAACTTTGCTCTCTATAAAAACTTCACGGTGATGGTGCCCACCATGGGCAAGCAAATGAAGGGCAAAACACCAGACTTGCTATAGTAGAGTGTGCATGTGTATTTGTTTTAGTAGAGGTTTTACGGCGCTCGCAACTGCATAAGGCCATATGAGCACCAGCAGATTAGAGGTGTCACAAGTGAGTGACAAACATAAAAAAGAAAAAGGGGAGATAAGGACGATAGATGTTTGATTGGAAAGAAGGAGCAAACCACACCAGAGCACCCGCCAACCACCCACGTGCATGTGTAACCTTTCCCTCCTTGCTCTTCATTTGGTTCTAAATAAAGGCAAATAGTAAGCTCCTAGGTTACCCAGTATTATGTAAGAGTGTACAGTCTTGGTTATTATAATAGAAGTCAATGGTGAAAACATAGGTGGGAAGAAACAGAAGGTTTACCCATGCACTGTACAAAACATCACTTAATCAATATGGTCGAGAGGGAAGAAACATCACTTAAGAAGGGAAGGGGGTGAGGGGCTGTGAATATTTGCACTTAATAACTAAAATGTTTAGAGCCAAAAATGTAATCATCACTGTAAAC
>NW_004797627.1:693581-695159 GCF_000002075.1 Aplysia californica | reverse complement strand
CCCCCCCCCCCCCCCCCCCCCACTTTAAAAAACAAAACAAAAACAACAACAATTGTGACAATAAAAAATAGAACAACAAACAAACAAACATACTAACTATAACAACCTTCTCAAGATTAAGCTAACCACAGAAACAAAAGATCCCCCTCTAAAAATTATTCAAGTTTACAAAAAATTCAAAATCATTACCTAAACTGAAAAGCAAAAAAAAAGAAGGGCACTTAAAGTTACCCTTACACCCTAGGAACAGCATACGCCTAGCCCAGAAACTGGCTCCTACACTGCATAGATATGAATTGTAACTGTGATTGTCGATTTAGGCCTAGATCCTAGATCATTTTGGAGGCAAGCTTCAGACGCCTCCCACCCCCTCTCCCCCACTTTTGACACTTACTTGACCTAGTAGCCTACCTGTCCCCGTCGTTTTATGCAAAAAAAAAGTTTAAGGAAATATGCAAACTGAGCTCAAAAAAGGTAAATTATGCGATTCCGTTAATTTTAACAAAGAATGATAAAGGAAAATAATAAGAAATTATGACAAAATATGATACAATTTTGCTCAATTATGCGGAGTGCATAAAACCCAGGGGACAGGAGTCCCAGGAATCCAGAATTTCTCCTCTCCATGAGGCCACTTGAGTGTCGCCGTGATTCCATGCACTACAGACATTTTTACCTTATTTTTAAAAAATGAAAAATGAGGGTGCGGGGATGGGGGGTCGAAATGTACTTTTCCCCAATAATATTTAATTTAGAGAAGAAATGACAACCACACGGAGAAACTCTGCATTCTACATTAACTACCAAAATACAACAAACACCATATCACGGCAGTGGTTGCCAACCAAGGTGATATCACCCGCCAGTGGACCATTTGATGATTTTTGTGGGCGGTGGGATCATCCAGAGTACACAGATAAATATTATCTAATGCCCAGCTTGGAAATACAATATGTAGGTGGGAGGTACGAAAATGTTCACCTCTTTGCAGGCGGCAAAAGTGGGTGCTGGCTATAGAAAGGTTGACAAGCACTGCATTACAACATTCTATCAGAGTCAACACCTTTTGGGGGGGATGGGCAGGGGGATTGGGAGGGGGGAGGGTTATGAACCCACACAATGCATTTTTGTTTAAATTTGTTTGATTGTTTGTTTGTTCATGTCAGTAAGGAGAAGCACATCGACACAATAACACATACTGGCAGCAGAGAAAAAGTAAGATAGACAGAAACAAAAGGTGGAAAGAAAAGAAGTAGGACCTACAAGAGGCGTCCTGTAACTCTAACCATGTTTCCCTTAATGCAAACTATACATGCGACGGCCTATTGGAAGAGCTTTATGCCCCCACTGGCACAATCTGGACAATTTAGGAGGCTGGACGCTTTAGTTCTGCCTGTCACAGGCAACCTGTTACGACCCAACAAAAAAACAAACTGATATTTGTTTTTGAAACAAGTTTCCTTAGTTGGGAATTGAACTCATCTTCTGCAGATTCCATTTCTTTACCTGTTGCTATTTACAACAAAAGATGTATCATTTATACATACGTATTATATATATGGGTTTTGGTGGGGGGGG
>NW_004797627.1:692245-693481 GCF_000002075.1 Aplysia californica | reverse complement strand
GGCTGTTTTTAAAAATCTGTATTCTAATTATACATAATTAGTTAGTATAAGTGAAAGAACTGCATCCGATAGGACATAAGGTTACATACGTGGTGCAGGAATTAGGGAAACTCAACAGAGAAGGACCAACCAGAAAGAAAGTTTGTCATGAGTACTAAGAAGTATATTAACCATAAAACGAGCATTTTGTGAATTTTTTTTATCGGGAGATGGGAGGAGGGGCAGGATGTGAGAGAAAGATAAGCAGACATATTGTATGGAATTAACACCCCTTTCAATATTGAAGGGATGTCTAAGAGGCGGTACCTCCGAATATAACATCCATCTCAGATAGGAGCGAGTCTTGAGGGTGGACAACCTTAAAATCTTCCCACACGACCCAAGTATGAGAAAGTCAAATTTGGGATTTGAAACAGGACCGTCGGAACTTTTGCGCAACTTGATGCTAGCCGAGTGAAACATGCACTTGAATGACAGATAGAAACAACAGAGGAGAAAACACCAAGAGAAGTAGGACCTACTAGGGGCACCCTCCAAGCACCCGTAACAAGAAAGAATGTTCAGAAAAAAAAGTTGTGAGAGGGAGTTTACCACAGCGGGTTAGTTAGTAGGATGATGGCTTCATTGCACCAGGAAGCAAACGGGAGAACCCACCAAAAAAATGTAGCAGTAACAACACAAAGGAAGGGGATAGAAACGGGCATGCCGCATTATGAACACCCACTAACCACCCTCAGGAAGGAAAGAAGGTATAATGTTTTACGCCTATATCAACAGAATTTGGACTATTTAGAAGGCTGCCTATTTCAACCCTGACATGGGATAGTCAGAAGGACATCCAGAAGGCAGACAAGCAGACAGACAGACAGACAGACAGACAGACAGACAGACAGACAGACAGACAGACAGACAGACAGACAGACAGACAGACAGACAGATAGACAGGCAGGCAGGCAGGCAGACAAGCAGGCAAACAGGCAGACAAACAGACAGACAGACAAATGGACATTCATGCATAGGTATAGATAAATAAACCTATAGATAGAAAGGCAGATCGACAGATAAATGAACAGATAGAAAAACAGCTACATAAACAGGTTGGCAAGTGGATGGATGGATGGATTATATACACCGCAACCAAGACTAAAGCATTCATCAGTCACCAATCACAGAGGAAAGAGAAAAAAATAAAGAGAGAAAGAAAGAGAAAGAGAAAGGGAGAGAGAGAGAGAGTGG
>NW_004797627.1:689652-691899 GCF_000002075.1 Aplysia californica | reverse complement strand
GGATAAACTAAGTTTTAAAAAAAAGATTTTTATCTTAAAAATCAAAATCAAAATAAATAAATAAATAAATAAATAAAAGAAATTGTTATTTACAGCAAAAACATCAGCAACAATATCATCAACAAGAACAACACAACAAATACACATATTGTCGTGTGGCATCTATGTTGAAGAGAAAGATCAGACAGTTGGCCTTACAAAATGACCACGCATACATGCACCCACTCATACAAACACACACAAACATATAAAGACACGCAAACACACACAAACACACACACACACACACACATTCACACATACTTATATATATATAATATATAAACCTTGTCAGCGGTTGGAAAGAAAGCATCATTCTAGATATCAAAACAAAATCGAAAACAACATAACAATGCAGCAGCTTTCCCGAGCAGAAAAGAAAACATAATGATGCAATAACACAACAGTAAAAGTAAGGCGGAGGTTTATAAAGGTGTGTGCACACGACATGTACCATCAAACCATCAAACACCGAGAGATCACGAGAAGACTATTAGAGTGAACAGAGGCATCATGCAGGAAGGCTCCTAACAGTGTGTGTGAGAGTGTGTGTTTAAGTGTGTGTGTGTGTGTATGTGTATGTGTGTGTTTGTGTGCGAGAGAGAGAGAGAGAGAGAGAGAGAGAGAGAGAGAGAGAAAGAGAGAGGGAGAAACAGGGAGAGAAAAAGAGAGTAAGGTGGGGGGGGGGAGAGGGTGGGAGGAGAGAGGGTGAGGGAGAGATAGAGTGTGTGTGTGTGTGATAGAGAGAGACGAGGGAGTATGCAACTAACCTCGGCCGAATCTCCTTGCTGTTATGGTCATCAAAAAAGAAATGGAGGGAACGAGTGAGAGAAAATATAAAAACATAAGCAACAAATCTTAGCTATTTTAAAATTCTTATTGTTGAGTGTGAAGGTTAAAGGACGGGGAAAGAGGGGTTGGTGTGTGTGTGTGTGTGTTTGTGTGCGTGTATGTGCGTGCTTGTGTGTGTGTGTGTGTGTGTGTGTGTGTGTGTGTGTGTGTGTGTGTGTGTCTGAGTGTGTGTACACATGGAAGACAAACACAAAAACAGATTAATGGACGGAGCGATTCAGGCAGACAGAACTGTGTGAGGATATACATGTATACACACAAACAGAGCAGACAGAACTGTGTGAGGATATACATGTATACACACAAACAGAGCAGACAGAACTGTGTGAGGATATACATGTATACACACAAACAGAGCAGACAGAACTGTGTGAGGATATACATGTATACACACAAACAGAGCAGACAGAACTGTGTGAGGATATACATACATGTATACACACAGAGCAGACAGAAGTGTGTGAGGATGTACATACATGTATACACACAGAGCAGACAGAAGTGTGTGAGGATGTACATACATGTATACACACAGAGCAGACAGAAGTGTGTGAGGATGTACATACATGTATACACACAAACAGAGCAGACAGAAGACTGTGAGGATGTACATACATGTATACACACAAACAGAGCAGACAGAAGTGTGTGAGGATGTACATACATGTATACACACAAACAGAGCAGACAGAAGTGTGTGAGGATGTACATACATGTATACACACAAACAAAGAGGACAGAACTGTGTGGGGATATACATGTATACACACAAACAGAACAGACAGAAGTGTGTGAGGATGTACATACATGTATACACACAAACAGAGCAGACAGAACTGTGGGAAAATGAAAACACAAACAGGAAGTGATGTTGGACTCTGGGCGACTCAGTACAAACAGAAGTCTGCTATGAACAACACCCCCCCCCCCCTCCCCCCAAAAAACCCATCAACATCAACAATTACCAACTGCAATCGTCTCATAAAGCAAATTTCAGAGTAGAAAATGGTACTTCAAGTAAGTGATTGCCAAAAATAGACGTGACAAAAAAAAAGAAGCTAAAACCTGTTACACTGTTAAGTACAGAAAAATAGGGAAAAGCCAACGCATGAATAATAAAAAGAATTTCGAGAATTGAAGCAAATTTTACAAATCAGCCTGAAATAAGAAGTGCTGTGAAAAAGAAAACACTTTAGTTAAGAATGGAAATGATCACGTTCTATCTGATCACGTTTTATCTCTCTCTCACTCACACACACACACACACATACAAACAAACACACTGTCAAAACAGTGACAGCGAGGGAGAGAGAGAGAGAGAGAGAGAGAGAGAGAGAGAGAGAGAGAGAGAGAGAG
>NW_004797627.1:674963-689552 GCF_000002075.1 Aplysia californica | reverse complement strand
GAGAGAGAGAGAGAGAGAGAGAGAGAGAGAGAGAGAGAGAGGGGGGAGAGAAAGGGAGAGAGAGGGAGAGAGAGAGAGAGATTGAAAGAGAGAAAGAGAGAGTGAAAGAGAGAAAGACAGAAACGGGAGAGACAAAAGACAGAGCCAGTGAGATGAAGATAGTAAACAAGGTACTGTCATTTGTTTTTAAAATGAAAAAAAAGTGACAACTTGGTTCAATGGGAGAGGTGGCGTGGGGGGTGGAGACAGATCAAACTATAACACTAACTAGAAACACTTGACAACTTCATTACACTACAGGACATCTATCTCCATCTTTCTACTGCAGTCAGACACCTCTGATCGAAGGTCCACATCAAGCAACTTTCTACGGCACTACTACACTCCTACACTTGGTTGGTTGAAAATATTTGTCACAAAAACTGCTGAGCCAACTCTTGCTTAGTTAGTGGGTCAGAGGTGAGTGGGCAGGACAGGTAGTTCAGTAGAGTTTGCCTATCGGACCACTGATGAGGAACTGTAATAACTATAGTAGAAATTCTCAGCTCCTTTGACACAATTTGTTTATTTAGAAGGCCAGAATCTTTAATCCTGCCTGTCAAGGCCAAAACGGACCGAGAGGGATACAACGTCCATGCAGAAAGACCAAGATACTCGATAAACTGCACTTGGGATATTGAACTCCCGTCTCTTGTGTGCTATGGTCAAGTGCCTAACTGCTACACCACGGGCGCTACTTGTTGAGTGGGGTGATGCTACGACAATGACAATATATTTGAAGAGAAAAGGTGTTTCCATGCGTCTCTCTCTCTCTCTCTCTCTCCCCTCCTCCTTGTTCTCTTTTTCTATGCCTTTTCTCTCTTCTCTTCCCCTTTTCCCCAATTCTCTCTCCTCCTCCCTCATTCTCTGTTCCCCTCTCCCTCTTTCTCTCTCTCCCCTTCCCTCTTTACTTCTCCCTTTTCCCTCTATCTCCCAACCTCCCCTTCCTTTCTTTCCATCCTCTCCCTCTTTCTCTCTCCCCTTTTCCCTCTTCACTTCTATCTTCCATAGCTACCTACACTCCTCTCATTCTCTTTCCATCCTATCCCTCTTTCTCTCTCCCCTTTTCCCTCTTCACTTCTATCTTCCATAGCTACCTACACTCCTCTCATTCTCCTCCACCTTTCTCAACCTGTACCCCCTCACCCTTCCCTTTTACCTTCCACATCCCACCTCTCATCGCCCCTCCCTCTTCCTTTCTTTCTTTCTGACAAAAATCAAGTTTTCCCATTGTTCATGACTGTCGAATCTGCACCAGGTAGGCCAGTACCAAAAGTCATAGCCACATTTCCTCAATAATAACTAAAACAAAGCATTAAAAAGTAAACATAGCTGTGTGAAAAAAGGAAGAAAAAAACAAAACAAAAATTCTATTTTCTGAAAATGTAGTGCACATTACAACAACCACACAAAATGACAAAAATATTAAAATAAAAAACAAAAATAAATGTTATGTTGTATACGTACTACATACAAAATAACTATTCATAATCTGGACATTGAGACAGAAAAAGAGAAAGAGAAACGCATGCAAATAATATCAAAATATTTCTCCAACTCATTAGTCATTCATTTAATATCTTTCTTGTTTTCAAATTTTTATTTTTTATTTTATTTTGGGGGGAAGATAAGTGGGCTTTTTTGGGAGGCGAGGGGTTGTTGAGTTCTTTTGTTCAAGCAAGGGGGGGGGGGGGGGGTTATTAATTAACTTTAGTTTTTACCTCACCTCTTTCTGTTTATAAAGAGGGAAACACATCCCATTGGTCTTTTGAGAAGAGGGAGAAGGCGGCGGGTGTCCGTTGGCCATGGACCTGTTGTCGTAGCGCTCCTGGAGATTGAGCGAGGTGGTCTCGGCTGACGTGCCCGTGCCTGTGCCCGAGGCAGACGAGCTGGCCGGGGCCGCCATCTTGACCGAGTGCACCACCGAGAGGTTGGAGGTCGAGTCATCCTCGCATGAGTGGACAGACGGGGTCTGGGAGCGCTCCGAAGACGAGTGCTTCCGGTCAAACTCCGCCTGTTGGTGGTGGAGGGGTTGTTTTAGAAAAAGTTTTACAGCACTTGCAACACATTAAGGTCGTATAAGTGCCGAAGATTAAAGGTGTAACAAGAGAGTAACAAACACAAGAAAAGAGGAGAGATCAGGATAATAGATGTTTGATAGGAAAGAAGGAGCAAACCACACAAGAAACCCACCAACCACCCACGGGTGGAAAGGGGGAGATGGGGGTTGATGAGATACTTGATGTTTTTTTTGTTTTTTTCTTTGTATGGTATGAGTAGAACACTCCGCTAGACACAGATACATTACAATAACAACTACGAGAATGGCAGACAGACAGATTAGTTAAGTTTTAGTGAGAGTTAACGGCACTTGCAACACAAATAGGTCATTTTTCACAGCGAAAGATCTTGTCAGTTTGTAAGTGTTTGAGCGCTTAATCAGCTGCTTGCACTGTATGCTTCCCGGGAAGCTGAGGAACACGACTCAAGAGACGGGGTGAGTGAGTAATTTTCGACTCATGTAGAGCACATGGAGACGTCTAGACAGCCGGGGGATGAAATGGATAGGCTTACACTAAAATGAGGGAGCAGGGTGGTGTGGCTGTCTCAAAATGAGCAATTTGTAGACAAAGTTACTGTAAGTCATGCATTTTAGTGATCCTGTGTATGCACCCAAAGAACGGTTTTTAATATAGGGTCCAAAGAGAAAAACTTTTTTATTTGCCTACTGGATCAGGATTTTTTAGAAATAATTTTTGTTTGTACCCTGGCCTACAGAAGTGCCATGCAAAGTTTCATGGGCGTACGAAAATTCCTCAATGAGCTAGAAATTTTTTACCGCTGTCAGAGGAAAGTGAACAAGCTGTGCACATTGCCAATCATATTCATTTGATTGTTTCGGAGCCTTCATGGTGATTTTCCTTCATGGCGGGGCAAAGCTAAAATTTTGGCACAATACGACAACAAATTCGTCTTGCAACCCTGAAAAACAAAATGTGTTTGGTTTTTGAGGGTCACAGTAGAATTTAATTGTATTTGGTTGTACCGTGCCAAAATAGTTTCTTTTGCCCATCCCAAGCCTGAGTTTAGAGGTGTCAGTAGATAGTAACATACAAAAGCAAGAAGGAGAAGAGGTAAGAAGGATGGGCATCTGATAGAAGAAAAGGAGCAAAACCGCACCAAAGGAAGAAGGAGACAGAGAGAGAAAGAAAGAAAAGAAAGAAAGAAAAAGAAAGAAAGAAAGAGAGAGAGAGAGAGAGAGAGAGAGAGAGAGAGAGAGAGAGAGAGAGAGAGAGAGAGAGAGAGAAAGAAAAAGAAAGAAGGGAAGAAAGTTGGTTTCAATAGAGGTTTTACGGCACTCGCAACTGCATAAGGTCATATGAGCGCCAAGGGGTGGATGTCAACAGAGAAGTCTTTACACGGATTCAGGCTTACTCTGTTCACCTCTCTAGCTTCAACAGCACAAAGTCTGCTTCGACTATCAAGGTGCCCCGGAAATAGCGGGTCACAAGAGTGTGACAAATATGAAAGAAGTAGATAAAAAATGACAATAGTAAGGATTAAGAAAGATAAAGCAGCAGTTCCCTGTTGCGGTTCGGGCAGAGTTATGAGCACGGCATTGTTGAATCAGCTCATTTACAATTTTACTGTGCATAAGGACAAGTTAATGTCCCCCTTTGGGAATGGCCTGAAGATACTTCAGTCTGTGGCACCGCCTCGAGGGGGGAGAGGGAAGGAAGAAAGGAAGGAAGAAAGAAACGTAGACAGAAAGAGAGAGGGAAAGACAGGAAGAAAGAAAAAAAACAAGAAGAAAGAAAGGAAAGAAAGAGCGGCCAGCAAACCCCCCCCACGTGCTGTTCCCGTGCAGCACTCACCTGACACGGCTCACAGCTCCCCGAGGCCACGGCACCGATCAGTCTCCTCACGTGCTCATCCCCGTATTCCCCCGACGCTACTTCCATCACTGGACATCAATGGAGAGGATTGGAAATGATTGGGAATTATTGGAAATGATTGTAAAAGACTATTTATTATTGGAAAGAACAGTACATGATTGTCATTAAATATAAATCACAGGAAAAGAATACAGTAGTCAAGTACAATTTCTTAAGGAGAAATAGAAGAAATACAGATTAAGATAACTTTTGGCTTCTACTATGTCAAATGAGAATTAATCCGATAGAAAGGAATTTGCCACATTTTGTCTGACTAGCGCAAACATTTGTTAAAAGTGAAAATGAGAGGCACAGACAAAATCAGTCTTTCACCTATGTACAAAATAATACTTATTATGAGTTATCAAAATTTTTGTCCATCTTAAAATGGTTATTTATGACTGTAAATGGCATTTGTGTCTTTGGGTTAGTGTGTATACTTGAGTGTGTCTGTGAGTGTGTCTGTGAGTGTGTCTGTGTGTGTGTCTGTGAGTGTGTCTGTGTGTCCATGTCGCTTGTGTGCTTGCACACACACATGCGTACATGTGCGTGCACGTAAGCGCCACATGCATGTGCATGAAGGCAACAATGACATATCATCAGCCTGACAAACTCAAAATCACTCGATTACAATGGAAAATGCTCAAACTGCCACCAGTACAAACAACAGCTTACCACTCTCCCCCCCCCCCCCCCCCCCCCCCATTATTTTTTACGACTCTGTCCAAGACATCCTTTTCTCTAAGACAACTACTTTGCTCCTAAACAATGGGAGGCCATCTAGGGCAATTTCCACGGTTTTGCCATTAGCATAATGTGCAGTTGAGATAACAGGTCTTCTCAAAGATGGTGAAAGTTGGCTCACCGTAGTCTGCTGGGTTGTGATAGTTGGGACAGACAAGGCCCTGACTCTCAAAGTAGGGCAGCATGGAGCGCACCGGGCCGCGGTAGATACACTGTCCTTCAACCATCAGGTACAGCTGGGAGTAGATGTAGGGGGGGGGGGGGGGTGTTAGGAGATATGCTTGGGGTCAGGAGAAGGAGAAGAATGCAAGGATAATGAGGTGAGGAGACAGGGGTCAGTAGTTGAGGTCAAAAGATGGAGGTCAATGAAGGAAGTCGAGTCATGGAAGTTTAGATATGGAGGTTTGGAGAGGTCAGGGGATGGAAGTCAGGAGATTGAGGTTTGGGGACGGAGGATGGAGGTCTGGAGATTGAGATCAGAAAATGGAGGTGTGGATATGGAGGTTTGGAGATTGAGGTCAGGACATTGAGGTTTGGGGATGGAGGTTAGGAGATGGAAGTTTAGAGACGGAGGTTTGGGAGAAGGAGATCAGGAGATAGAAGTTTAGAGACGGAAGTTTAGAGACATAGGTTTGGAGATGGAGATCAGGAGATGGAGGTGTGGGGATGGAGGTCACGAGATGGAGGTCAGGAGATGAAAGTTTGGAGATGGAGGTTTGGAGACTAGGAGATGGAAATTTGGAAATGTAGGTCCATAAAAGACATCATGAGAAGAATGGGTCACTTTGTGTATGACCTTGCTAATTTCTCATATAAAATGACAAACACTTTGTAATCAACAATGAATGATAATGATGATAATGACAATAACGATAATAATAATTTCTTCCCTTTCTCTCTCTCTCTCTCTCTCTCTCTCTCTCTCTCTCTCTCTTCTTCCGCCCACTCAATAGCTCTGAGCAACCCGTCTACTCTTCTCAAACATATATAGCTAAAAAAAGAAATTAAGTTACCCCCTCCACCCCCCCCCCCAAAAAAAAGAAGAAAAAAACACACACACACACACACACCCCTCCCCCTTTTCAACAAAAAAAAAATCCCTCCAAAAAACAACAGCCACCCTCCTCACATGATCAAACATCTCAAACAGTTTGGCACTGGGCTGGTGCACGGTACAGATGATGGTCCTGCCCTCCTCTGCCAGTTTCTTGAGCAGTGACACACACTGAAAGCAGGACACGCTGTCCAGACCACTGGATGGGAAAGAAAAAACACACATCAACGTGTCAGTACAGATATGTGAGGCATCCTGGTGAAATCAGGCACTCGTTAAATTAGTGGAATAAAAAATACTGGCATGTCTTTTTGCACAATACCCGTTACATACTTTTTAAAAAAACATTCTGTGTGGCTCATACTGAAAACCTTTTTAGTTTTAGTACAGGTTTTATGGTGCTCGCAACTGTATAAGGTCATATCAGCGCCAGAAGATTAGAGGTGTTACAAGAGAGTAACAAACATAAAAAAGAAGATCAGGATGATAGATGTTTCATAGGAAAGAATAAGCAAACCACACCAGAGCACCCGCCAACCACCAACTGAAAACCTTTGATTAAGTGCACAAAAAATGTAGATTTTTAATTTCCAAGGACTCCCAAGCTATGGAAGACATTTTTCTTTGGCAGACATTTTCTCATTAATTTTATATCTGAAACCAGGCGCCCCCAGCTTCTTCAATCGTAAATGTCTTGACTTCTATTCAAGCTAGAAGGATATTTTTTTTACACTCTTTAAAATGATACCATTAACTCCACATGTCCAAAAGTTGACGAGCGCCTGACTCCACAGTGTCGTGACACACAGAGTAGTGTGTCAGCATCAAAATGTGTAAACACATACTCACAAGAAACAAGGGATACAATATTCCAGAAAAAAGACCCAGATACTGTGCAAAATTTTCATCCCACAGGGATCGAACTCAGGTTTCACGCAAGTGTCAGCAAAGTGTGCAAACCATGACATCATAGAGGTGTAAATACAGAAATGTGTCAAGTTAAAAATATGTTAAAATAAAAAGGCTGTGAAATCAGAAATGTATTTTAAAAAATTGGACATACAGAGTTATTGTATAATCTGAAAGCCTGTTTTTGCTTTGATTTTGAAAAAAAAAATTGGGGGGACTTCCAAAGCTTCGGTGCCCTTGGAAACTGCAAATTTACATTTTTTGTACTTTCCGTAAAATTTGCACAGAAAATAAATGTGTTTTTAAAAGGTCTCAAGCCCGAGGATTTAAATTTGATTGCTTTTAAGCACAAGGGGGCTACCCCGAAAAATGCTGTTTTGAAAAAATCGAAGGTTAAGTTTTTGTCCCTTGTTCAGTTTCTTTAAAAGACAAGAATAGTTTCCTCTATAACCAAACAAATATACACACTAATAAAACAAAACTTCTCCTGCAGGTAGGGCAATGTCCACTTTTGGTGTAGGTCAAAATTTCTGGAAACCCCCGAAACCTGAGTTAGCCCGCTTGTCCTTAAAAGCGACCATTTACACCAGCCAATAAACACACATAATACACACACACATATATATATATATATTATATATATATATATATATATATATATATATATATATATATATATATATATATATTCAGTATATATATATTAAGAGAGAGAGAGAGAGAGAGAGAGAGAGAGAGAGAGAGAGAGAGAGAGAGAGAGAGAGAGAGAGAGAGAGAGAGAGAGAGAGAGAGAGAGAGAGAGAGAGAGAGGGGGGGAGAGCCAGAGACTGAGACAGACAGAGACACAGAGAGAGAGAGCAAGTGAGAGGGGTTAAACAGGCGAATATTATAAACAAATTTAAAAAACAGAGTTAGGAAGAATAAGACAGAGAAAGGATGAGAAAAAGGAAGACGACCAAAAGCAACAGACAAACTCACCTAGTGGGCTCATCAAAGAACATCACAGGTGGGTTGTTGACCAACTCCAGAGCAATAGACAAACGTTTTCGTTGGCCGCCCGATAGGTTCAAGGTCCGAGTCTTCTTTGCCTCTTGTAGACCCAGAATCTCCAGAATTTCATCCACCTGAAAAAAAACCCCAGTATTTCATCTCTCTCTCTTTCTCTCCTTCTCTCTCTGACAGTCTGTCTGCCTGTGTGTCTACAAAGAGAAATAGCAGACAGAAAGAAAGAAAAAGTAGAGAGAGGGATAGAAATAGCACAGAGAGAGAAAAGGAGAGAGAAAGTTTGTGATACATCTCCATAGAGCTTGCAGTAGGCGGAACACATGATGGTTTGCTCCACCGTGAGGCGAGGCAACAGACAGACAAACACACACACACACACACACACACCCTCTCCTGTTTGTGCTGTATCTCCGTGGACTCGGCCAGCTTGAGGTTGGCGGAACACATCATGGCTTCCTCCACAGTCAGGTGGGGCAACAGCTCATCATCCTGCATGATGTAGCAGCTCATCTTACGGAACGACCTCAGGTCTCTCTCTCGGTTACGGACCACAATAGATCCTGTCACGTTCTTGGTTCTGAGAGTGGAGCAAAAAACATTTAGTTTTACAAAGAGTTTCACAGCGCTTGCAACACACATTGGTCACATAAGTTGTTGAAGATTAAAGATGTTACTAGAGAGTAACACACCAATAAAAAATAATAAATAAATAAAAGAACAAAAAAAGGTGGAGAGACAATAGTAGAAACATGGAAACCAAAGAAACGAATTCAACAAAAGTCAATCATGCATCACATCACAGAACTAATGGAGAGCCACCATCTACCACAAAACAGAAAAGAAACCAAAAGAGTCAACCAAAACATCCCTCCCCAAAGAAGAACATCTAACTTACCTAGGAATCAAACTTGACCATAGGCTAACCATGAAAAGCCAAGTGGAGAACATAAGAAACAAGGCTAAAAAAAGACTCCAACTTTTAAAGAAACTCGCAAGCAGTTCATGGGGATCAGACAAACAAACTCTGAGAGCTCTATACCTGGGTTATGTCCGATCTTCCTTGGAATACAGCAATAGCTTACTCACAATGTGCAGTACAACTACTTGCAACACCCTTGACAAGGTCCAAAACAATGCCCTTCGTTTTATAAATGGCGGCATGAGATCCACACCTACCGCCGCATGTGAAATCCTTGCAAATGTTGAACCCCTGGGAATCCGCAGAGATAGAGCAGTTTTG
Organism: Aplysia californica; assembly: GCF_000002075.1. Taxonomy (NCBI): domain Eukaryota; kingdom Metazoa; phylum Mollusca; class Gastropoda; order Aplysiida; family Aplysiidae; genus Aplysia; species Aplysia californica. Next base: position 680,626 of record NW_004797627.1, on the reverse strand, counting down.
GAGCTACATGAAAGAACTAAAAGAATGTGCCCCAACCACCCAAACAGGAAGGTGTGTTTACTCTCCTGAAATCCATCCTGGATGTTTTGACTCCGTTTAAAAAGTTGATCTTCTGTGTTGCTGCCTTTTCTGAAGCCTGCTTGGTGTGGGTTTAAGCTGTTAGTATTTTCCAGGTACCAGTAGAGGCGGTTGTTTATCATTCTTTCCGCAAGCTTACCGATACATGATGTTAATGAGATGGGTCGGTAGCTTTTCGCTTCTCCAGGTGGTTTCCCATTTTTCAGGAGTGGTGTAATCTGGGCGATCCTCCATGCCTTTGGTATTCCACTCGTTCTCCACGTGGTGTTTATCAGGGAAAGAAGAACTTCTTTTCCTTTAGCACCAAGGTGGCACAGCATTTCGTTGTGTATTTTATCTGGTCCTGGGGCTTTCTTTTCCTATAGCTTTGTGAGGGCCTGACTGAGTCCCACCATGCTATAATCCTCTTCAAAAAGCGAGTTGTTCACAGAAGGAGTTTTTTCTTTATGCTTAGCCTTATTTATGAGGAGTCTATCAGCCTCGGTTAGTCTGCCTGCCCTGTTTACAGAGGCAAAAAAACGGTTGAAATGTTCGGCTTTCTTCTGGTCTTCAGTGATGGTGCTGCCTGAAAGGAAAAACGGTTTGGGGTTGCTTTTTTGTCTTTCTCCCGAGAGGTTGCTGACAAGGGACCAAGCCTTTGTTCCATTGTGGGGCAAAGAAATAAAAAACTTGAAGTACTGGTTTTGGGGGTGGATTTTTTTTTTTTTTAAATATATATTTTCTCTTTTATGGGGAAGGGGGAGTGTTGCGGCAGGGGCATGTAATAATGGCTAGCTATAAATACCAGTTGTTGAACCCACCTGTATCCAGCCAGGATGTTCATGAGAGAGGATTTTCCCGCTCCGGACGGACCCATGATTGCGGTCAGCTCCCCAGACATGAACCGGCCCGAGATATTCTTCAATATGGTCTTGTTCGCTGGACAGATAATAATAATAATAATAATAATAATAATACATAATAATAATATATAACATTTATATAGCGTATTTCCAAAAAAAAAGGAGCTCAAAGCGCTATATAAACTCTCAGAGTGAGAGAAACACTATTGTGTTGTTTGAGCAATTGTCTGAGTAAAGAGAAGTACATGGACAGTCATTTGGACAAGTATAAAAAGTATATTTCTTCTTCTTCTCCTCCTCCTCCTCCTCCTCCTTCTTCTTCATCTTTTTCTCCTTCTGTTGCTGCTGCTGCTCCTGTTGCTGTTGCTGCTCTTCATTCACTTCCTCTTCTTTCTCTACCTCTCTCTCTTCATCATTACTTTGCTTCTTTCTCCACAACCTCTTTCTTCCTCCGCTATTTGTCTTATTCTTGTCTTCCTCCTTTCTCATCTTCATCTTCTTCTGCCCCCCCTTCTCTTTCCTCTCATGATTCATTTTTCTTTTCCTCCTCCTCCTCCTTTACTTAAAATTTTCTCCTTCTCCTCCCTCTCCGACCTGACATTCCTTCTTCTTCTCCTCCTCCATTTTCATGTTTCTTCTTCACTGTCTTATTCCCCACCTCCAATCCTTTAATACACCCACCTTTGGAGCTACCATGATTGTCCTTGACGGTGTAGGACACATTAGTGAACTTCATGTCCAGTGGCTTGTGCTGGCGCAGGTGGAACCCACCAGACTTCTCCCGTTGACCATTCTCTGGCAGCAGCTTCTTCGTCTCCGGCTTCAGAAACTGGCCAATGTGGGTGGGGATTTGAACCTGGGGCATACACCAACAAGGCAACATGTAGGATTTTAGTTTTAGTAAGAGTTTCACGGCACTTGCAACACAATAAGGTCATTTAAGTGTCGAAGAATAGATTATGTGTTACAAGAGAGTAACATACACAAAAAAGAGGAGGGGCGATAAGGACGATAGATGTTCGATAGGAAAGAAGGAGACACCAGAGTACCCGCCAAACACCCACTCATGTAGGATCTGTCAAGATTAGTGGTAAGGGAGGGGGATGGGGGGATGGGTATATAAAGACACACATACACACAAACAAACAGACATACACACACACGATAGATGGGTGGATTAATGGATGGAAAGAAGGATGCAAGGATGGATGGATGCACGGATGGATGGATGGATGGATGGATGGACGGATGGACGAATGGAAGGATGGATGAATGGAAGGAAGGATGGATGGATGGATGGATGGATGGATGGATGGATGGATGGATGGATGGATCGATTGATGCGTGTTGCATGTATGCATACATAGAGAGAAACACACACACACACACATACACACACACACATACACACACGCAGGCAAAAGAACACAGACAAAATCAACCACTCACCTGAACAGACAAAAGTTCAGCCATTGTCCAGATTTTCTTCTTTTTCGTCCCTTGTCTTCCCTGCCTACATCCTTCTCTCCGTCTCTCTCTCAATCAAGACAGATCCTCCAGTGGTCGATGTATCGACTTCTGGCTAAGAGTTCAGACCGGTCAGCGGAGTGGTCAGTGGATCACAAGTCGTGGGGTTATCAGAGGGAAAGATACCCCGGGTGAACAGGAGAAAGCTGGGGGAAAAACAGTGAACGATACTCAGTGCTGATAATGAGAAAAAGTAAAAAAAGAGGAAAATATTCCGACCCCGTTGCAATCCCGAAATTTCAACATAGAACTCTAATACTAGCTACAATAATATAACACATACCTTTGTAGTAATATTTTTGAAACAACAACAAAAAAAGCGGAAATCCGCAGATCCGCGGAAAATTATCATCACTGGATACTACTAGGCTACATCATACTTCAATCATGCAATTCAAAGGTGCATAAGTTGGGAATTCATAAAGAGAATTCAACAAGCTGATTATTGTAGATATACATGTTTTATGCCCTGTCGACATAATTACTGCGGAGGTGGGGGGGAGGTGGCTTTTTTTTATTTGTTAATTTTTTGGGGGTAGGAGTTCTTTTCTTATTTCTTTTTTGCTTTTTTAGGGGGGCGAGGGGGTAGTTTTTGTGTTTTATAAAACTTGCAACACAAGTAGATAATATAAGTGCCGAAAGGTTAGCAGCGTTAATAGACAGTAAAGTACAAAGAAAAATGGGGAGAGATAAGGACGATAGACGTTTAACAGAAAAGAAGATCCAAACCTCACCAGTGTTCCCACCAGTCACCCGCAGCATCCGGCACATAGTGGGTTATCCATAAAGACAATCAGAATGCTTAATTGTATGTGAGTGTTCAACACCCTCGTCGATACAATATACACGTATGCATTATTTGGGGTGAGGGTGGGGGTGGTGGGAAGGGGCTATTTTTTGGGTCAAACAGTCGATCAATAGTGATACAAACAGACAGACAGGCAGACAAGCAGACAGACAGACAGACAGACAAAAACATAAGACACACTGATAGACAAATACAACAAACTGAGGGAAAAAATAAGTGAGACCTACATGTGGCGACCTTGAACCACCAGCATCCAACCACCAACCACCCAACTACATTGTCCTTTGTCCTGTTTTCAGTTTTGCAACAGGAGTGAGTATTACAATAAGTACGGATATCAATTGCCCCAAGGTTAGCAGTATCTGAGTTTGAGCCATTGATATCAGCAGACGGCTTTTAAGTCCGAACATCATCTGGTATGACCCTTACATAATCTAATCTATTGATATATATACCGAGTTGCAAAAGTTCTGTTACACCCATTATATTACGATAATTTTCTTTATAGAATAAGAATTAAAGTAAAATTTTAAAGTATGACTTGTGGGACTTATGAGACTTCTTGTGCAAGAGCAGACCAAAGAAATCATAAACCGGAAGTAGAACGGGGACAAAGTGTTGGTATCGATTTCTCTCGGTCTGTGTTGAAATCAACGCTTCCTACACACAAAATTTGCTTTGAATCACATAGACAATGTGTAAACACACCTTACACACTATAAAATTCCGTACTTTTTAACGGTTGGGTATCTTTTTCTCCTTTTTATCAAAATTTAAAAAATGATAAATCCAGAAAATAAAGGGGCTGTGTGTATGATAAATTCTTTAATAGCGCTTTCTGCTTTTTCAAGACTCGTAAATGTTTGCTGAGGAATCATCTAACTCTTGAACAAACGTTTTAACACCACTAGAACTGACCAAGACAAGCCGAGAGTAGCCAACCAAGGGCGACAACTCGACATCAGAATTGGGTTAATGTCAACCCCATGTCAAAACCCATTCCAACTTAGTGCAGAGACTGCTAGGTATTTCGGACTGTCTTGAAACATCATTATTGGACATTTTTTAAGATCGTGGATTACGTGATTATCGCCCTTTATATGGAACAATTCTAACCCTGTTTCATAGAAGAAATCGCCAAATTTTGGCACAACAACATTGTCCATAAAACTAAAGACGTTGGTAAAGTGTTCTTTTCAGCAATGGTTAAGGTTTTTAATTCGTCGCATTGATGGAAGTGAAAAAGTGTTTAAAAGAAGAGAATAGAAATTTCACAAATCCAACGTCCCCCAAGAGGCCCAAAGGTGGCTGAAATGTGATGGTAGGAGGTGGAATCTCTGCGTTTTATCGTATACATTTAGTTACTTTTCAAAGCAACCTCAAATAACGACATTATTGTGACGAAATTCTTCGTCTCGGTGACTACGCTACATGGCACCGAAGATGGAATCTGCTAACAAGACAACGCCCGACCACAAATGGCTACGATCAATGAAAACTTCTTCCAAACACATCAAATCGTTGTTCTGGACTGGCCTGCAAGATCCACAAGCCATAACCTAACAGAACATCTGTAAGAGGACCTTGACTGGAGGATTAGAAACAGGCCGCACTCAGTACAAACTGGTCAGGAACTGAAGGCTGCACTTCACAAGCAACGGCAGAGAATTCTTCAGACACCCATAAGGACTTTAATTCAGTCAATGAACAGATGGTTTGTATCAGTAATTCAAGCTGGAAGAGGTTACACGCCATACAGATCAAACTTTGATTTGGATTTTGCAAGAGTCAGTGTGAATAAAATTATTCCCCTTGAATAAGGAAAGACATTTGTCAATTCTTTTTATGTCATGCTGGCAGAAAATGAATAAACATCGCGTGTACCAAATTTCTCTTGGCTATGTTGAGTAGTAAACGAGTTATTGTACATTTACGGTAGGTGTGACAGAACTTTTGCAACTCGGTATAAAATAAAGTCGCACACCATCCAAAAATCTTCACACACGGGAATTTGTTTTAATAGACGTTTTACGGCGCTTGCAACTGCATAAGGTCATATGAGCGCCAAGGGGTGGACGTCAACAGAGTAGTCCTTACATGGAATCAGATTTTTTCTGCTCACCTCTCTGGCTTCAACAGCACACGGTCTGCTTCGACAATCAAGGCACCCCGGAAATAGCGGCTCACAAGAGTATGACAAACATATATAAAGAAGTAGAGGGAAAATGACGATAGTAAGGATTAGGAAAGAAAAAGCAGCAGTTCCCTGTTGAAGTTTAGACACAGTTATGAGCATGACATTGATGAATCAGCCCATATACAATTAAAACTCTACTGTGCATAAAAACATGGTTATGTTCCCCCTTTGGGAACGGCCTAAAGACACTCCAGTCAGTAGCACCCCCCCC
>NW_004797627.1:672370-673788 GCF_000002075.1 Aplysia californica | reverse complement strand
GAGAGAGAGAGAGAGAGAGAGAGAGAGAGAGAGAGAGAGAGAGAGAGAGAGAGAGATTAAAGAAACAGAAAATACCAGAGGCGCCCTCCAACCATCTGCCAAATCAGGTATAATATAATATTCTCTATTCTTTCCCAACGAACAAGCCGACGCGTGTCACTGCACCATAAAGAAGCACAAAAATAAGAACATAATATCAACATTATTAATTGTTATGTAACTAGGATGTTGCTGTTTTATGGGCAATATATCGCTTTCCTGGTAAGGTCACAAAAAGAGAAATTGTCTACAGTTTTTGTTTTTCTAGTTTTTGAGTATTTTTTTGGTTTGTTTTTGTTCAGTAACTGTGACGAAATGAACGTCACATGAGAGCACGAGGCACTTTAAACAGATTCAGTAAGAGTATAACGGCACTTGCAACATTATTTGGTCACAGAAGTGCTGACGATTAGATGTGTTACGAGAGAGTAACAGACTCAAAAAAGAAGGACACAGATGTTTGATACGAAAGAAGGAGCAAATCACACACGTGCACCTATCAACCACCCCCGAACGAGACACGCTTACTTAAGGTACAGTAATTGTATGTGTCTAGCGTTCCTGGGTGGGGGAGGGAGTTAATATAGTTACCCTTGGGCTTTTACCGTTTAATAATTCCTTTTGCTGCTGTGCTGATGACAGTTCTTTATTAATTTTTTTTTTCAACAACAAAAAACCGTACATTTTTCTATATTTTCTTACACCTTTGGCGCTTTGTTAGTATATATATATAGCTGTGTTTCTTGAATAAAGAGAAGTTAAGCGACACAATAACAACCACACTTATTTAGTGCAAGGAAATGGCATTTCAGACAGACAGACAAAATGGAGAGAAAGAAAAGACCTACTTCCAACAATCTTCTGAATAACAACTGACCCAAAATAATGGTGTAAATTGTTTTCGAATTTACAATAGATTACATTATTTTATGCCCCATCAAAACAAATTTAGATAATTTAGGAGACGGGTTTCGAACCTGTCAGAGCCAACCCAGACTGAAAGAGACAAAACATCTTAGAATAAGGAAGGCGAGCTGCTCGATAACAATTGACTCACACGGGAATTAAAGGTTTACTGAGTACAACGGTGAGGCGACTAGCCGCTGCACCAAAGACGCCAGTCTCACAGGTCTGGAGAGGGCAGCCGGTACAGATTCTGTCCCCTTGGTACTTTTACTAAAAACACGGGTCTCCGCTGACAAAAGCGAAATTTTCTTAAAAACATAAGCCAAAATAGTAACTGAATCAAAACTTTGCCCTTGGCTCTCTCCATCGTAAGTAAAAGTACGTGTGTATATATGTTTAACGTCCCTGCCAACACTGTTGGGTTATTTAACAGGCGCGACGAGTTTAACGTCGTTCTCCGAAAGGACCGAGCC
>NW_004797627.1:670552-672270 GCF_000002075.1 Aplysia californica | reverse complement strand
CTGGCTCCAAATTCAACGTCCACCTCCGATAGAACCGAGCCAAATTCGGTTAAAATCCTTGAACATTAATTCACAAAACGAACTAAGTAACGCACATCCAGTCGGTGAATAGAACCAGGGACCGCCCGCTCCAAAGTGATATCTTATATCGTTATCACGCCCTTGCATGACTCTGCTGATGACGGATCTGGAAACGAAAATTAGTTTAAACTAGACCACCCTCTGACCCCAAAACATATTAATTTTGTTTCAATGCACGTGTTTTACACCCCCATCGACACATTTCAGATTTTTAAAATAAGAGGTGGGCTTCGGCCCTGTCTGCCTAGGCCAACAAGCACAGCTTTAAGGGATAGAACGTTCCAGCAGACATTTTACTTCACTTTTATCCGCCGCTTATACCCTTTTGGGTGTCGCAGGAAGAAAGAGACGTCTCTCTGTCCCCAACCGGAGAGCTTGGGTCAGAGGGATGCCGTGGGTGGTTAGTGTTTCCCTGACTCTATCTATCCAGCAGACATACATGAGAAAATGTTCCTCACTTGGAAATCAAACACGTCTTCTGAGGGCGACGGCCAAGTGCCTTACCGCCTCAACACAGACGTCGGTGTTTTCACAGTCGATGCTTAACTGTACTTTCCGTGAAGAGGTGCATAGACTATAGACATACCATGAGGGCCATTTAGCGCAGAAAAAGAGCAAGACAGACAGACAGACAGAAACAAACAGAGGGAAAGAAAAGTAAGATCAACCAGCGACGCCCTCCAGCCACCTGATGAGTACCAACTACTGGCCCAAAATTAGGGTAGCGAGTGTCTGGAGAGGAGAACGACTTAATACTTATAGTAGTTATAGTTTTGCCCTTGGCGCTGTCACCATAAATAGACATGTCTGGTGAGCGGCGCTTTATGTTTTTTCTACTTGTTTGTCTACCCTCGGAACACATATACCGTAAATACTCCTCTTTGTGACTTAGTCTGCTGGTGAAAGATCTAAAAATAACCCCCCCAAAATCAAGACGACCAACTGACCCAAAACAGATGGATGGATATGCGCTGGCAGTTGACACACAGCCGCTTGTCTATTTATTGGTTGCTGGGTGTTTTTTTTATATACGAAGCATAGCGTCATAGTAACGGCCACTTAGTGCAGGGAAAAAGTAAAACAGACAACATAAAAAAAGATACTTGGGCCAACCAGTGACGTGCCCCAAACCATCCACTCCCGCCCGACGTATTTTAGTTTTAGTAAAAGGTGAGTTATTTGTTTTTGTTTTGTTTTTGTGAATGTTTTTACGGCGCTCACAACTAACTGCATAAGGTCATATGAGCGCGCGAGACACATTAAACTTTTTCAGTTGGTAGGAAATTTTAAATTTTGCCCGGGTGGCGTCCGAAGAGGTGAGAGTTAACTACACTTGCAACACATAAGAATCATAGAAGTGGCCACGGTTAGGATTGTTACTACAAAAGGGCAACTTAGTCTAGAAGAAAGAAAGAGGAGAGATAGGAAGGATAGAATAGACTTGATGGCAAACCACACCAGCGCATCCGCCAACCACTCACTCACGCGACTCAACAAAGACTCAGATCACTTTTAAAGTGAGGACATGATAGAACCACATCGACAAGATAATAATAATAATAATAATAATAATAATAATAATAATAATAATATAACAGGTACATAATATACATGTATGTAGATAACGGATGTTCAGC
>NW_004797627.1:667259-670452 GCF_000002075.1 Aplysia californica | reverse complement strand
CTGGAGAGGGCAGACTTAACGGTGGAGCCCTTTAACCGTCTGCAGTTGAAGTTCTAGCCAACACACACTCATACACGCACACTCCTACACGCACACATACACGCACACACACAGACATACACACTCACAGACTTTCCCTCTCACGCATGCACAGACATTCATACACAGTGGGATGGAGAGAGAGAGAGAGAGAGAGAGAGAGAGAGAGAGAGAGAGAGAGAGAGAGATCCCCACCCCCAACCTTTCCCATCATACACCTCCTTCACAAAATTGGCCCTTTGTTCTCTTTCAGAGGTGACCTATGCCTAGAAATAGTAACAAGGAAGCTGACGTCGTTTACTAGCGCGGCTGTCGACACCCGTCGTCTCTCAGGACCCTACACAATAGGGTGTGCGAGTAAGCGAAAAATCTTGGTCGAGTAATGATCGGTTAAATGCAAAATTGTTCGGCTAACCGACGAAATTGACCTAGCAAAATTTTCTCGACCAAGAAATCTAGATCGAGCAGGGGTCAAAAGGCATCGCCTGCGCTGTAGCATGCATTTTCAGCGGTAGTGCCTACGTTCTCTCACGTTAAAGGACATATACAAGCTGTCTACGTTCTCTAATGCTCAGTGCCTCCAAGCGTGGCATCGAATCCCAGTCATGGAAATGTTTGTTTGTTGGTTTTTTTTGGTGGGTTTTTTTTTTTTTTGGGGGGGGGGGGGTTGTTGTCTTTTTTTCTTCTCCTTACTGACCAACAATTTGCCCCCGGACCCCCAACCAGGACCAATAATAATTGGCAGGAGGAACAATTGGCAGGGGTCTGGGGTCCGCAGGAGGGCCCTGGATAGAGAAAATTTGCAATTGAAGAGCTACGATTTGGCCTCTCTGATTCTAAAATAAATTTTAAAAATTAGACTCACAGACCAAGGAAAGCCAGAGTTAAAAATGTACTTTAACCAGTCATAAACTGGTAAAAGGGAGAGTAGGCCTATACTTAGTAGATAAAAGCTCCTCTTGAGGACAAAACCAGAATTTGCAAGCTTCATCACTACATCGAGGGTACGATTCCAAAAAGTCGTATCTAAAATTTGCTACTTTTCAGGAGACGAAAAAAACTGTTTTATTTCCAAACGGTTAGAGATACCGGTTTCATTTTTTGCACGTGAACCTCAAAATACAGTCCACGCTCGAACTTCTAACGAGCTTGGGGCTGCCTATGCCACTTTTCCTGTAATGATGAGTTACGATAAACTGCAAATCGAAACTTGCAAGCAAACTGTAGTAACTCAAGTTACGACAGTCAGATGTTGAAGACAAAGTGTCGTATCTTGAGTTACGACTTTTTGGATTCCAAATTTCGACAGACAGGGGTATCGCAACTCCAGATACGACAGTTTTACTGCCAAATCTCAGTATATTTCTCTTACTTACAAGTACTTACTACTTTTAGGAATGAAAATAAACACTCCAAAGGGGCAACAGCTTTATTTTAACGCTTTACCAGAGTTGAACTAACAACAAACGAACCTCTTTTTTACGGAAAATCAAAATGCAAAGGGGTGCATGCCACTCAGCAGTGGAACAGTTACAAATGATTAGATCTAATGGTATGGGTAATTTAAAACATGGAGATGATTAGGCTTGAACGTAATTAAAACGTACTTGTTTTCAATGCAGTTTATGTCAAGGGCGCACAAGACCCTTCAATTCAGATCTCTTATACTTGGAATGATGCTTCATCAGAGTATAAACAAACACATTAGTGTGATGCTTCCACCTCAATTAGATTTCATTTTAAAAAATAGCTGAAAATTGAAAATTCGACAAGAAGTAAAACTTAAATTCTGAACGCCAGGTTCTGGAATCAGTATAGAATATTATAAAAAGCATGTAAGCATGAACTTATTTATGATAGGTTCTACCATCAGTTGGTCGGGGGGATATACATAGACCCACTGCTTCGTCTGCAGGAGGTGTATGGCACGGCCCATGCCACTCGATCGGTTGGGAGTTGAAACTACTTCAAGCCCTGGGTCAATTTTGACAGGAGGGTCTTGTGCGCTCTCGTGGAGAGTATAGCTCCGGAGTATCCCTGGCACAGCTCTGGTCATCCGAGCAATGTGTCCCCTTGTTGGGCTCGATCATGGTGGGGAACCAATAAAAACACTCACATGGAACCATTATTAAACTAAAACTCTTCCCCAACTCTCAACGGTATTAAAAAGTCTCGCTCGCGGAAGCAGATGCGGCCGCCGAGCCGAGCAAACCTACCCCAAACGGAAAAAGGACCTTTACGGTTGCCTCGGCCCTCCCCCTCTCAGAGACCTTCTGCGGCAGCTGTACTTGACCATCCGCAGCACCGATGAGTAGAAAAAGATCACAAATCTCAACCTTTTTAAAACAGGAGATACACTACAACTGGTCCTGAGAAACATTCCTACGAATGTCCAGAAACTGTCTTCGGCCGAGGGAGACCACACTTGAACCGAATATGATAATTTTAACTTTCTATTCGTGTCGCCCTCCAGCCACCATTCGGGCATCGTACTTGGTCTTGGACGTGCGACCCTATGTGCCAAACCCTCTGCGCTGCTTTCAGTGTCAGAAAATTGGCCATAGTCAGTCGCGATGGCTTGTCTTTGCTGCTCAAATTGCCAAGGCCAGCACACAGCCTTCAGCAAGGATTGCCCGACTTGGATCCAAGAACGCGCAATCCAAGAGTACAAAGCGCAAAATGGCTGCTCTTTTCAAGAAGCCCGCAAAGCTGTCTGCCCGCCATAATGACCCCGGCCAGTCACGAGGTCGGCCAGTGCTTCCACTGTCGACCCCCAGAACCCGCGGTCAACAAGCGACTTGCTGCACCGAGACCCATAAAGGTTTTCCTACCCCTGCAGTACCCACCTCTCAGGTGCCCACTGACAAACCGCTATGGGGTTCTGAGGGATGATGTGGTGGACTCTTTCTCCACCCCCTCTTCTCCCCTCCCCCCTCTCCTATCCCTTCTTCTTCTTTTTCTTCTTCTTCCACCGCACACCTCATCCCTCTGATGGAGTGTGAGGTGTCCCCTCCCCTCTCTTCCCAGCCCCCTCCATCTACTCCACCTCCCCATTCCCCTTCAGCAGACATCCCCCTACCCCTCTAACCAAAGGGAAGGGCGGAGTCCGTCACTCCTTCAAATCTCCCACTAGACCGCCGTCCAATCCAGGACG
>NW_004797627.1:665333-667159 GCF_000002075.1 Aplysia californica | reverse complement strand
CCAGGGCCAGCACACAGCCTTCAGCAAGGATTGCCCGACTTGGATCCAAGAACGCGCAATCCAAGAGTACAAAGCGCCAAATGGCTGCTCTTCTAAAAAAAAGCCCGCAAAGCTGTCTGCCCGCCATTAATGACTCCGGTCCCTGGCTAGTCATATGCGAGCGTACTCCGGCCAGTCACGAGGTCGGCCGGTGCCTCCACTGTCGACCCCCAGAACCCGCGGTCAACAAGCGACTTGCTGCACCGAGATCCATAAAGGTTTTCCTACCCCTGCAGTACCCACTTCTCAGGTGCCCACTGACAAACCGCTATGGGGTTCTGAGGGATGATGTGGTGGACTCTTTCTCCACCCCCTCTTCTCCCTCTCCTATCCCTTCTTCTTCTTTTTCTTCTTCTTCCACCGCACACCTCATCCCTCTGATGGAGTGTGAGGTGTCCCCTCCCCCCTCTTCCCACCCCTCCATCTACTCCACCTCCCCATTCCCCTTCAGCAGACATCCCCCTACCCCTCTAACCAAAGGAGGAGGACATCTCCAACACCCTTCCCGGACTGACCCCGTGAAGGGCAGAGTCCTTCACTCCTCCAAATCCCCCACTAGACCACTCGGCCTCCCCCGCAAGGAGGAGTCAGCGTATTACTCCGAAGCCGGGGCCTTTGTGCTCCAAAAACAAACTCGGCGGAATCCGACCTTCCATTTCAGAATTGCAACACCTACAGGCCACACTGTGCCCACTTGTGGCCTGTATACAAGAAGCAAAATTCGCCCCGGCTTCAACCATAGACTTAAGAGGGTTTACTGCACATCATCCCATTCACACGGAGATCCAGATTGCTTCCGGTGAAACCACCATCTACACTGATAACAACACACTCCACAGACAAGAGCATCTTAGGACGACCCTCCAGGCTATTGCTGTACTGGTCACCCTATGCAGACCAATCACGATCTGCTCTGTCTATATCCCACCAAATTACCCCATCAAAATAACCCAACTAAATGACTTAAAGGTCCAGCTTCCAAAACCCTTTATTTTGCTAGGTGACTTTAACTTCATCGCCCACAGCCCCCTTTGGGGAGACAAACCCACAGACCAGAAAGGAAAAATAATAGAAGATTTTTCTATTCCAAAATAGTATCTGCCTCTTAAATGATAGGTCCCCAACTTACAGAAACAGATCCACTTTTGGCACTTCATCCCTTGACCTCACCTTTTGTACCCCTGACCTAGTCCCTGGTTTTGAGCGGTCTGTGCTGGATGACCGGACAGACCATTTCCCAATTCTTCTAAAAAAAACAATAGCCTCCAAAACGACCCGATCTCAGAACACTTCAACTTCAAAAGAGCACACTGGGACGGGTTCGCCCCTGAATGTTCCCCAGATTCTGAATCTCACTTTTGACCTCAACTACAAAAAATTCCACGAAAAGCTTCTAAAAATATGCCACAAACGCATACCAAAAACAAAAACAAAACCGCGGAAGAACAAGATCTGGTTCTCTCAGTAAAGATGCTGCAGTAAAGAAAAAGAAGGCAGCATGTCAAAAAAAAAAGTCGACAACACCACCCCAGAAAACAAAATTAATTACCTAAAAGGTCGAGCTGAGGCACGTAGATGCCTCAGGGAGAGAAAAAAGACAATCGTTTAGAAAATACATCTCCAAAATAAACAGCCAGACACCACTCAGCCTAGTTTTTAAAATCGAAAAAAAAAATTTAGGAAGACGCACAGACACCATCCGGCACATCCAGAGGCCGGATGGAACCACATCTGAAACACAGGTAGACATCGCAAACACAATAGCTACATCTATCAAAATGCAAAGG
>NW_004797627.1:663775-664736 GCF_000002075.1 Aplysia californica | reverse complement strand
GTCTAATTTTTTAGTTGTGCGTGATGTTTCTGTCCCTCCAAATGGGCTTCCGTATTGACAGTGCAGCTGTTGTTTGCGCGATTCTAGAGAGAATTTCTGGTCTTGGGCCTTCGTCTGAGACGATTTATCCAAGGTATATGAAGCTGTTGACGGTCTCAAGTTTCTCGCCCCTGACTTTTATGTCCGCGTTGATGCCATTGGTGTTATTGGTCATTAGCTTGGTTTTCTCAGCCCTGATCTCCACGCCGTAGGCTGCTGAGGTTGTGTCCAGCCGCTCCACTAGTGTGGCGAGCCCCTGTTCTTCTCCTGCTAATCCATCGATGTCATCGGCAAAACGCAAGTTAGTGATTGTCCTGCCTCCAATACTGATTGTTCCATTGTGGTGTTCCAGAGTGTCAGTCATGATTCATTCTAGGAAGATGTTGAAGAGAGTGGGAGAGGGCAAACACCACTGGGCGGATGAGCAGCATCAAACAGCCAACGGCCATGAGCGGAAGGGTCCCATGACGGACCCAACGGTCAGAGCGGAAGGGTTCCAAGCTGAGCTCAACGGTCAAGTGTATGCGATCAGGGCGACCCACATCATGTTCGTGGACATCGGCCTGCGGTTAAGAGCTTGGAGAGGGATGGGCACGGCCAAGCTTCTCTGCCCAAGACTCACCACATGAGAATGTCAAACAGCTCAGACACTATACCGGATTGGTCGTCGCCGGGTCACCAAACTACAACACCACCTTCCAAAACATCAAAACTAACAGAGAACAACAAAAACCTAAACTTCCACTCAAACAACACTGAAACCTACAACACAGACTTCACATCAGACGAACTAACATCGTACATCTCGGACCTTGGAAATACAGCCCCGGGTCCAGATGACATCCACAACCAGACCCTTCGACACTTACCCACAGAGACACTTACACTCCTACTAGACAGAAACTACGACATGTGGCGGTCG
>NW_004797627.1:661121-662206 GCF_000002075.1 Aplysia californica | reverse complement strand
GATCGGCAGATGAGGTCCGGAGGAAACTTTAAAAAAATGGCGGAAAATTGGAAGCACTGAAAGTCAGAGAACGTAGACAGTTTGTATACGTTCTCTAACGTTAAAAAACGTAGACACTTCCTTTTTCAGCTGATATCTGGATCTAAAAATAGCTTTTGGTCTTCGTCGCTCCCGTCTTGGGTCGCTCCGTGCGGTAGATCTAGAAAAAATAGGAGTCAGTTGTAGAAGATAATTTATTGCTCCTTTCTTTTTTGTTTCTTCGCTCTGTTTCCAGCCCAGATCGAGCATACTTTAAGAATAGGTTTAGGCTAATTCATTGAGCCGGTATTTATAGAAAGTGTTATTCACGAAAAGTATAGATCTAGGCACAGAACCAAAACTCTGTAATACAGAATAACAAGTTGCAGACCAAAATCGATGCGTTGAAATTAAGTAAAAAGAGGAAAGCATCAAAATTACTAAGATTGAGAATGTGAACAAGTCGGCGCTTTTTCGGTAGTTCCCACCCCGCAATTGTTATCCGCCGGTTTTGGCCCAAGAGTATGGGGGTTTCGGGAGGTCAGAATAAGGGCAGAGAGAAATGAAGAGGAACTGAAATACAGACTTGGTTTGTATAGATGCCAGTGGGCCACTGGTTTGATAGATATAAATCAGCTGATCAGACAAAGTAGTAAAAACAACAACTCTAGCCTACAGACGATGTGTCTCAAGATCATGTAGACCCAGTCGTAGATCTAGTAAGACTACGATTCTGCAGCTGGCATGTTGGAGGGGCCTTGGTTTATGGGTTTTAATATATATTGTTGTTGCTGTACTGTCAGAAAATCATTTTGAAAATGGCACCATAGATGTTTTTTGAAGAGAACGACCGTACGCGAAAAGCGATGATGAAGGGGAACTACGCAAATGCGCACATACGCTTATCAATGTTAAGACCCTCATTGTAAACCTGGCTAAAATGTCCCGTTATGAATATTGATAATTTGACACGCGTGTCTCGCTTTCGTGCTGCTGGCGCGAGACATTTGCCAATTTGTTGGTTTTTCAGGAGCACGGCGCCTCTCTCTCTCTCTCTCTCTCCCTCC
>NW_004797627.1:656309-658457 GCF_000002075.1 Aplysia californica | reverse complement strand
CACACACACAGAGAGAGAGAGAGAGAGAGAGAGAGAGAGAGAGAGAAAGAGAGAGAGATCCACCGTCATCTTCCTCCACTTCCCTCTTTTTTCTTCTCTCCACCCGCCCCCACACACACATAAATACTTAGACACAACTGCGTCCTTCTTGACCCCTCACACACCACAATAAACACACCCACATACCCACGCACACTACACACAAAATACCCCCACCCCCCACGCACCAATGCAAACACGCATATACACACACCAAACATACATACACACACACACACACAAACACACACACAAACAAACACACACACACACACGCGCGCGCGCGCGCGCGCGCACAGCGTATAAATTTAAAAAGATCTAAAAAAAATATAATATATCAGCCCAACACGGCTTAAAACTCTCCGTCAGAAGGGTCACAGCGAGGTCGTTAATCTTTGACCACCTTGACCCTGGAAATGTAAAGGTGAATGGGACATCGCCGCCCGCATTACCGTATCGATTTGCAAAGAATGACCACTCTCCTGCCGCTCGCTTCGCACTATTTCCTGTCACAACAACTTTCCTGTCCGTCTGTGTGCGCGCTTAAGGCGGGCTGTAGGAGGGTGCCACTGTTATAGGCCCTTTGACTTTGACTACAGTCGATTATCTGCCAGCACACCTTTCGGTCAGCCGGTTGACGCGCTTAACCCGTTCACTGCTAGGCTAGTTCCACAACCCCACCACAAAGCCCTACACAGCCTCGGGTCAGGCAGCTCATGGGTTAAGGGGGGCTGTTGGAGGGCACTGTTGCTAAATTGGTCGTTTTTTAAGCACAAGGGGCTTATCCCAAAAATGCTGTTTTGAGAAAATCGAAGGTAAAGTTTTTGCCCTTTGTTCAGTTTCTTTAAAATACAAGAAAAGTTTTCTCTATAATCAAACAAATATACACGCTACTGAAACCAAACTTCTCCTTAGGGTAGGGCAATGCCTACTTTTTTTTTTTGTAGGTCAAGATTTCTGGAAACCCCCAAAATCTGGGTAGGCCCGCTTGTCCTTAAAAGCGACCAATTATTATGTCCAACTTGTCAGGTCGATTACAGTAACTGCCACCACATCTTTGCTGTCCCTCAGAGTACAGCGCTTTAGGCGGGTGGTTGGCATGGAGCATGGAGCATGGGGGGGGCATTGTCGGTTTTACGGCACTATGCAACACATAGGTCACATAAAAGCCGAGAATTAGAGGTCTTACCAGAGTAAGATACAAAGAGAAGAAGGGGGAGAGAAGGAGGAGAGATAAGAACCAAATATGTTTAGTAAGAAAGAAGGAGTAACCACACCAGAGCAACCGCCAACTCCTACTTCCGTCTGTTTGTCTCTGTTGGTAACATCAGTGTGTTCGTCTCACTCTTTCCCTGCACTAAATAAATGGTCGTTGTTTTTCTCGATGTGCTTCTCCTTACCAGAGAAGGTTTTTACTCTAACACAACAGCGCTTTAGGTAATCCAGCCTGTGTAATTTGTTTTTTGTTTTTTTACTCCTTTCTGCTTTTATTTATACCTTTAGTTGGGGAATGATAAGACCCTCAAAAACAACATGAAAAGAAGTACAACATAGAAGCGGCGGCCTCTCACCACCAGTATAAAGAGATAATACCAAAACAAAACAAAACATCCACAAGAGAATTGAACTGAACAGCTTACCTTGTGGGGTTGACGTTATTCAGTACTGAATACAAAAGAAGATAAGCAGACAGGTATCCCTTTGTGACGTCACAATCGTCTACCTGCAAAGGAAAACATTTAAAATAGATCATTTGTATTGACAAAACCAAGCTAGAAAAAACAAACTTACGGCGCTGTTCATAAGTTGACGTAAAACAGCAAGTAATAATCTTACTACTAATGGAGCTAAGGTCAAATTTTGCGAACAGTATATTCTCAGAAACTACCGAATGAAAAAATATGAAACTTTGCCAGTACCTATAACTTGGAACGTAGTGTTGCACTATTGTATTTTCATTAAGATCAAATGTGTAAGAAGAAAGCCCATTTTAAGTTAATTTCAGTCCTTTTGTAGCGATCGCTATAATTTGCTTCGACATTGTATCTTCACTGCGGAGTGCCGACTGCGCCGAACGATATTTTGTGTTCAGTTATACATTAGGGGGGA
>NW_004797627.1:652708-654913 GCF_000002075.1 Aplysia californica | reverse complement strand
AGAGAGAGAGAGAGGAAGAGATAGAGGAGGCCAGAAAGCACTACAGAGGGAGGGTGGTGAGAGTGACAGGGAGGGTGTCGTCGAAAGCGCCAAGAGTAGCCTACCGTAGGCCTACTTAATGTATTCATTGGTCTAAGTCAAAGGTTCAGCCAGTCGTAGCCCGGTTTACGCCCTGCGTGTAGTCGCATGTGTGAGTATGTCTAGATCTAATATCTAGATCAAGATAAAAAGTCATAAAAGTGAAAGTATTGAAAGTAGATTTCTCCTGCAGTGGATTTAGCGCGCACGCCGAAGGATGGGTGTATTTTGTGCAGTGTCTAGATGAGATCTAGAATCTAGATCTAAATCGAGATCAAGAAGAATCATGAAATGAAAGTAGAATCTAGATCTGTGATTTTCGATAACCTATTGAATATTGAAATTGGATTTTCCTTGCTCTGATTTATAGATTCTAAGATCTAGATCTAGGCTAGATCTATGTGAATCGTAGATCGAGATCAAGAATGATGAAAGTATTGAACGTGTATTCTTTCCTGCTGTGAATACATCTAGAGTCTAGAACTGGGCTGTCGGTGAATCTATATCGAGATCAAGAATCTTGAAAGTATTCTTGAAAGTGGATTTTTCTGCTGTGAATAGATCTAGAAATCTAGGCCATCTGTGACGCCTGTCGGTTGTTAAAAATGTGAATTTCTAAACTTTGATCTCTCTACGGGCCTAGGCCCCTTCTTTCAATTATTGGCCTATGTCTTTATAATCCTTCGAGATCTAGGCTAGATCTAGAATCTAGATTAGGTTCTTCTAAAAAGCAACAATAGGCATTTAGGCCTAACTCTTTTTTTAAAAAGTGATTGAGCTGGAACTTTAGGAAAAAATGCCACGCCTTCGAAGAAGTCTTACCCCTGGAGGTAGTCAACATAGGGTGCTACATGGATGAATTCAAGGTAAAATATTAATGTTTTGTTTCTTTCCGGTTTTCAGTCTTTTTCCTCGCTCTTAACTTTACTAATACTTCTCCATTATTATTCCGTTCGTCGAACGGGTACTTTTACTAGTAATAATTAATAATGATGATGATGATGATGATGATGATGATGATGATGATGATGATGATGATGATGATGATGATAACAGACAGACAGACAGACAGGCAGACAGACAGACAGACAGACAGACAGACAGACAGACAGACAGACAGACAGCTGATTTGATTTTGTTGATTGGGTAGATGTTTTACAGCACTATCGACACAATTTTGGTCATTTAAGCGCCAACAGGTTTCACCGCTACAAAATCAGACGTGTTTTAGTAAGAGTCTTTCGGAGCTCGCAACCGCACACGATCATACTATTTTCATTAAGCTAAAAAGACGAACAAACATTTATAACAAAATTATTTTGTAAATATGGAAAAGGCTTATTTACATTTGTACATACAATATTAATTTCAGTGTATGTATATCGTCGTCCATCTCACAAAAGGGCGTAAGGGCATTTTTGGCATTTTTCAGGAGAGCGTTTTAAAGTTTTGGACACTTTTTAAGTTCTTGTTGTGGCGAAACCGTCTGCTTTTTCGTTTACATTTTCGGCAAGATATTAGTACAACCACCGATTTATCATTCCCTATAATGGTTATAGATATTGCGTCATCAGTTTTTTAAGAAATGATCTAAGATAGCTGATACGCCTGTTTGTGAGAACATAATTATGTCCGTAAAAACACAAGATTGACAATACGCCACATCGTTTGGTAATAGAAGATAAGAGAAAAAGGATTGTTTTCTTGATTATTGAAGAGGTTTTTCAACTCAATATGCCAAATTGATTTATTTTATATTGTCCCTTCCTTATTGTTTTTATTAGACTGCAGCCCACGTGGGCTTCTTTAAATATTTATATCACATTATATACATAAATATAACATAATACAATATATATTTTATTGTATAGATAGATAGGCTGCCTGTATATATGTGTGAGAAAAAAGAGTGGAGACGACACAAAATAGATAGATGAATGGATGGATGGATGGATGGATGGATGGATGGGTGGATGGATGGATGGATGGAAGAATGGATGGATGGAAGGACGGAGAGAGACAGGACAGCGAGTGGAGAAGTTTACTGGTTACGCATGGCGGTCTCCTTACCTGCCCCCCCCTCTCTCTCTCTCTCTCTCTCTCTCTCTCTCTCTCTCTCTCTTTTCG
>NW_004797627.1:649497-650654 GCF_000002075.1 Aplysia californica | reverse complement strand
ATAATAATAATTTTAAAAAAAAATAATAATAATAACAGTTCATCTCCGACGACGACCACTGCATCTGCAGGATATTATTCCTTTAGGAGAAACAGAATTATAATATTATATTAAGGATAAGATGATTTGTAGCTTAATTCTGATGTGGCTAATGAATTCAATTCTGGCAGAGGTAGGTTTGCCATATTTTGAGCGCGTAGGCGGTTGGCGGGTGCTCTGATGTGGTCTATTCCTTCTTTCTTACCTTAACGTCTATCGCCCTTCTCTCCTCTTTTTTATTTGTACATTAGCCTACACCCAAGTAACACTTCCGATTTGTGGCACTATTATGACCTAATTGTGTTGCAAATGACGTAAAACTCTTACTGATACTACAACTAATTTTGAGCATTTAAAAGCTTTATAACAAAGGAAAAAAACGAATAGATTCTACATGTCCTAGGGGAGCAGAGTGCCTAACTATTACACCACAGAAGGCGATAATGACGATATAGATCAGATTATGGAAGATAAAATATATATATATATATAATATATATATAAATTTGCGCGCGCGCGTGCGCGTGTGCGTGTGTGTGTGTGTGTGTGTGTGGCAGCGTGTGTGTGCTAATGTACACGGGCCATGTTTATTTATCATCCTCCCATAGATCTAATCCTAATCTAATCTGTATGAGAGGGAAAGAAAATGGAGACGACAGACATCTTTATAATTGCATGGGATATATAAAAATCATTATTACATTTTCAATTCAAGGCGAGGCACAAGGAAATGACAAAAAGACATTTTGTGCTATGAAAACACAAAGAAACCAAAAATAGCCAGGCAGAAACAAAGAAACGGGTGGTAAAGTTTGTTACAGGTAAAAACAAGTATTTGGGCACGATAACTGGTCGCTTTTAAGGACCAGCGGGATAACCCAGATACGTGTGTACATCTGTTTGGTTATAGAGAAAACTCTCCCTGTCTTTTAAAGAGACTGAATAAGGATCCAAAAACTTTAACTTCCATTTCTCAAACAGCATAATTTATTGGGATAGATCTAGCCCCCTTGAGCTTAAGAGCGACCAACTGAAATACTGTGTGAGTAAAAAGCAAGAGGGACAGGGTGGGTGGGGGTGAGGGGGTGGATTGAGAGAGAATGGAAATGGAATGAATA
>NW_004797627.1:643436-648132 GCF_000002075.1 Aplysia californica | reverse complement strand
GAGAGGGGGTGGGGGTGGAGAAAGTCATGTCGGACCGGGCCCTTCAGTACTGTCTCCCTCTGCCCTTTAGGCCTAGTGCTGTCTCCCTCTCCTTTCCTCACCAGCCCTCTGGAACTTATGTAAAATCCAAACCAAGTATCCGGTAAACCGAAACAGATAGGGTATACACCATAGAGTTATCTCGTGCCTACAGTGTACATCTATGGTATACACTAATAAATACATGTAAGCTCATCTGACTGAGTGCTTTTCAACAGCCTAAGTGATTGAAAAGAAAAATTCAATATATAGATGTACCATAATTATAGCCACATCAACAGATAATCTCTCTCTCTCTCTCTCTCTCTCTCTCTCTCTCTCTCTCTCTCTCCCTCCCTCCCTCCCTCCCCCCCCAAGACAAGCGTTCTTTGACCAAGTGCGACGCGGTGCGCACGCGTGTCGATAAACTTGTCACAAGGTGCGGCGTGGCACATAAAGTCGGCGCAAAACTGTTTAGTGCGCAGCAGCTGTCGACGGAGTAAGCCAGCAGCAGGACAACAGGAACGTCAGACAGGAACATTAACATTAACATAACATAACAGAGTGACGAGCCACTCACTTAGCGACCATAAAAACTAAGATCAATTTCTGTATGACAGCACTGGCAGGAAACACAAGACATCAAGATAAAGTAAAACTGGATGAATTACAGTAGGCAACACATTTTCTTACATAAAGTTAAAGACTTGCATTTGGCTAATTTGACGCCGCTGATTTTAGAAATGACATAAGTTTTTGTGTATCATGCACGTTATTATTTTTCTCAATGAAAAAGTTGCCCGTTTTCAACGGCTGTTAGGAGGCCAGAGATTACGGTGTTCGCCTCTCACTCCATTAATAGGACCCAGGTTCCAAACCTGAC
Organism: Aplysia californica; assembly: GCF_000002075.1. Classification (NCBI taxonomy): domain Eukaryota; kingdom Metazoa; phylum Mollusca; class Gastropoda; order Aplysiida; family Aplysiidae; genus Aplysia; species Aplysia californica. Next base: position 647,231 of record NW_004797627.1, on the reverse strand, counting down.
AGCAACGGAAAATGTTCTTCTCTAAGACGTTCTTTCACCTTCTTTCATGCTCTTTAACCGTGTTTATAAAACCAGGAAGGCCAACGAAAAACACAAAATGGACTGACAGACAAAAGAGAATGAAAGAAAAGAGGTAGGATCTAATTTAGGGCAGATTGTTTTTGTTGCAGTAAGTAGTTTACTACCCGTGTTACACAAATTATAACTGCCGAAGAATAGACCGGCACACTAGAAAGTAGCTAGAAAAGAAAAAGGAGAGACATGGTACATATTATGTAACTTGTTTTGGTAAGTGTTTTACAGCGCTCGCAACAGCATATGAGGGTGCGGGACACATTAGACATTTTCAGTTTGGTAGGGATTAATTTTGAATTTTGCCCAGGAGACGGCCGAAGCCTACTCTAATTGATTTTGCATTGCCAAGTGATCTTTAACGAGAGCAACTTGCACACGGGACATCCACAATTTTTCGCCCTTATCGAGAGAAAGGTAGGTGTTCGATCTTACCTGCCCTAAGATTAGGGATGTGGCTGAATGACAGCAGTAAGGAGTCAAGGAGTGGGAGTAACAAGGCTGCAGAAAGAATCAGGAGCCCAGAAGAGCACCAAGATATATTGACTATATTATTAATAGAGGAAAGAAAGAGCAAACAACAACAGAGCACCAGCCAACCATCCTCAAGTATGATCTACTTTTCTGTCGACAGAGAACAACTTCAGGACAACAGAGTGACTTGTATAATAATATAGTGCTGTAAAAAAAATTCGTGGCGCAATTTATTCTCAAATATCTCGTTAACAGCCGAATCAGTGCCATCCATACTTTGCACAGCAGTTTGTATCAATCTATCTTAATCATATTTTTTCCACAACAATTGAGGCTAGATTAATAACCTTTCCCTCATAATTTATATCAAATTTTATAAATCTTCGCAACGTGGAAGATGGGATTGTTTGCAGCACTTCCTGCATATCACACACATTCTGTATACGCATGGTCTAAGCCAGAGCTCTCCAATGACACTTTTTAGTAGCAAAACTTGTTAGAAGAAATTCATTTTATAGTGAACACATTTTTTGCACTAAAGGTTCTCAAAACATGCGTTCAATAAAGATAGTCTCACGGTTAGAAAAAAGGAAGTGTCTACGTACTCCCCGATTGGGGTCTACGTAGTCATGTTGTCTAGGTGGACCCCAAAAATGTTGGATTGTGATTGGCTCGCTGAGCGAGCGGTAGTTTACATTGGTTACAATGCAAGGCTACTGATAATCTCGGGCGGTGTGTCGATCTAGTGTTACTATAATTCATTTATTTTAGCCCACAGAGAGAGTATTTAATGAATAAACGTATCTAGATCTAGAATTTTGTTGTGCACCCAGCCAAGAGTGTGCAGTTCGGAAGGTAGATGATCTAAATCTAGTGGTGGCCTGGTGGGCGAATGACCGAAGAGCGACTCTTGACTACTCACCGGGACCTCAATTGTATGGCCTACAGGAGTGCCACTGTTTCTTAACTTCAGTTCATGATGATGGATTCTGACATTGGGGAACAGCTCGTTGTTTAGATAATCTAGATTCTAGTCAACAGTTAGGCTACCCGGTACTGGACTCTGGCAGGGCAGTTTTAACATTTCAAGCGCTGACTGCATGGGGTTGGTGGGGGGTGGGGGGTGTCAGTAGCTTTGTTTTAAAATGTTGTTTGGTGTTTAGTTTCTTTTTTTTTTTTTATGTCTTCTTAAGTCCCCATCGAAACAATATTATTATTATTAACTATGTTTCTTTTGTTCAATTAAAGAAGCTTAAATAGCTTCAAACAGTCCCACAGCTTCTGCCTTCTGACTTCTGACCAGGCCTACGAGTAGCTGGAACATATGGCTTTACAAGACCTTCATTTTTGTGGGGCATGTAGATCTAGATCTAGATTCTAGGTCTTCCTTTTTCTCAAAGTCTTACACTTGTCATATATGACAGGAGACACTTTCCTAAGCAAGTACCCACATATGCATGTGGCTGCTTTTTCCTTTGATAGCTGTAGAAATCATCCAATTGGTTATTTTATTAGAATCTAGTATTTATCAAGGAATTTCTAGAATACAGCTAAAAGGTATTTATACAAATATTAAACTGTTCAGACAAATTGATACAAGTCATTGTGCAAAAGCTGGAGAGTTTATGTTTTAATCGTTTAGGAAATATTTGGCAATAAGTTACGCCACGAATTTTTGACTGCACTATAAGAGGGGCGTTATTATAATAACAGACACACGTCGAGAGGTTCAGCGACCTCCTGTTCGAGTCACACACGAAAATCGAGCAGTTCGCGAAGCATTCGAGCCCACTATAGGACCCATTAGGGCGGGGTGAGTACCTGGGTAGTTACCCGGGTACCCGGGCAAAGAGCTCAAAACCGGCTACCCGGGTACTGGTGTCGGGTACTGATGTCGGGTACTGGTGTCGGGTACTGGTGTCGGGTACCCGGGTTTTCTACTCCTCTTCGTTAATGCTATGCAAATGCACTTAAATTACGTCGCTTCGTTCGAACCTTAATAAGTACAGCGTACTTATCGATACTGAGCTCTCTTATTCGATACAGTACTCGATATTGGCCAATATCGACTAGTGCCCACCACTACTCGTACCTCCTTTCCCTGGAAACCCAGCAGAGGACAAAAAAGGCCATATTATTTGGGCATGTTATAAGGAAGTTTCCAAGAATCGATCGGATACCTTGGTAGGGCTAGGCCTATAGTTTCAATTTCAATATCCTTTAATGAAAGCAATTAGTGTGCAGTTCTAAAAATCCAACGGAGAAGTGGAAAATTTCTAAGAATTATGAAAGATTTAGCTTTGTCATTTCAGCACAGTTTCTTTCGTGAAGTCGTTTTAAAGAAAGTCATACGCTTGGGACTACTTTGAGAAAATAAAAGACGAAAAAAAAAGTTGACGGCTCTTCAACTTCAAACCTCTTAAAGCATTTGAAGGGAAAATACCCAAAACGAAACACCCGACGGGTACTCGGGTATTTTTTTAAATACCCAGGTATTACCCAGGTATAAAAAATACCCGTGTAATCCCAGCCCTATAGTACCCATGGCAATCTACTCTTTTAGCTTTGTGTTAGTAGAGGTTCACGGCGCTCGCAACTGCATAAGGTCATATGAGCGGCAGAAGATTAGAGGTGTTACCAGAGAGTAACAAACATAAAAAAGAAGAAGGGGAGACAAGGACGATACATGTTTGAAAGGAAAGAAGGAGCAAACCACACTAGAGCACCAGCCAACAACCCACAATCTACTCTTTATATTTGGACAATTTTAATGTCCCATTACAAAGATATTACTTTAAACCTAGGTCATCACATCACTCATCACGAAGAAGAGCTCAAAGTTCGAGGACATTTTTCCTTTTTAAGTGGGGTTGGGAAGAGACGAGGTAGGGAGTTTTGTTCGAGTTTGAGTAAAGAGAGGCACATCGACACAGCAACCGTCATTTAGTACAAGGAAGAAGTAACACAGCGAGGCAGAAACAACGAAGGGAAAAAAGAAATACTACCAACCAGTGGCAAACACCCTCCATCCGCCCACTGAGGTAAGAATAGGCTATCATCAACCCTCGCATATACATGTATAGAAATAGATAAAACACATTACGTCACAAGAACACAGGAAGATACAGGGCGACATCACAACTGCAAAAGTACACATGTCCCTCTTCTCTTCCATCTTCCAACAGTGTTAAAATTTTTAAAAATATTTTTAAAATACCCAACCCCAACCCAAAAACAAAACAAAACACC
>NW_004797627.1:638094-639659 GCF_000002075.1 Aplysia californica | reverse complement strand
GATGGATGGATGGATGGATGGATGGATGGATGGATGGATGGATGGATGGATGGATAGATAGACGACTGTTTTGTCAGCGCAATGTGTCAATGCCACAACTGACGAGTACAACAGGACGTCTGTGTTGCAATAGTCCGCTCCTCGCCACGCGTAGAGGACATATATTTATAGATAGATCTGGTGGCGCCGACCTTTCGCGTCTTATACATGTTATTAGCTTTCATATAAATAATTGGCATAACATTCTAATGACCACACAGAAAGAATAGAGCGGGAAGGAAAAGAAACAAAGCCTGACAGAAGCACCCTCCAACCACCCACACCATGAGCCCACACAAACAGCTGACATCACTCTCGAGATCAAATATTCATGAACGCGTTTATTGTCCTGGTTATTGTTATTTTATTAAACCTTTCTAACGACAATGACCAAACAAAAACCGATGACGCCGGGAAACTTTGTCGACCCCACAAACAGAAATGCTCACGACAGCAAAATGAAAACATACCAACGGTTCCCAGCAAATTGTTGCTGTATTGCGTTAAGTTTAGCTTTAGCTAGCATTGAATTTCAGCCAGTCCGACAACGGCAAGATTTCGTTTTGTTTTAATAAGAGTACTGACGTCACTTGTAACACAATCCTCGAAGGCTGTTATAAAAACTTCCCCTTCAGCTCAAAATTATTACAAACTCCCGTTTCTGCGACTGGGATTGAGTGCTTTTAAAGTGATTCACACCAAAACCGGAAACATGTATAGTGCTGTCAAAAATGTGTGGCGTAACGTATCCTCTAATATCTTTATAATTATAAGGGGTGGTGGGGCTCCTAAAATGGTGTTTGGGGGTGAAACTATGAAAACTGGGGTTGTCCTTTATTAAATTTCAGGGATATCTGCTAAACAGTGTCCACAAACGTATGTTCGCGTTTCTGTACCATAAAGTCGATAAAGTGGTGTTTGAAGGGATTTTTAGAGCAGCTAGGAGTAGAGACGTTTTTTAAAAATAGAAAATAATCTAAATTTTTGTTTCAAAAAGCTCGTTTTGCACCGCTTGTATGCCTCAATTTTTTAGGAAACCCCCGTTCTATTTCTGCTGTGTTATTACCATCAAGTAGTTGCTATGTTTTAGTTTGAAATACGTTTTGAAGGATTTTACTGGAAAGAGAACCATTTGGGCCTTTTGTGACAAAAAACGGCCATTTTCTCAAGATGCTATTTTCCCACACTCCATCCCATTTTCTGCTCAGTTTCATCTTCGATTTCAATGTAATTTTCACAGTTTTAACAACAACTAGAATCTAGTTCTAAAAATTGTTCAGAAGAAATTTTGATTGCACATGTTAGCTTTTGATAAATGGCTTCAGAAAGCTTGATTCTTGCCAAATTAAAGATGTATTAATTTGTTGATAAACAAGTGAATAAAACTAGATCAAAAGAAGTAAACAAAATCTATAGTAACCGAACCATATTTACCTTTTTTAACACTCGATTTCAAATACTCAACGATACATCATGTCTCACAGTAAATATGGGCTCTCTACTCTAAGGTATCCAATAAGCCCCCC
>NW_004797627.1:636172-637367 GCF_000002075.1 Aplysia californica | reverse complement strand
CACGATGTTCATGCATAGATTAGCATTATAATATCGAACTCCTAGACCGAGTCATCAGACGTTTTTCTGGTTCACTTTTTTAGTTTTAGTAGAAGTTTTACGGCACTCGCAACTGCATAAGGTCATATGAGCGCCAGAAGATTAGAGGTGTTACAAGAGAGTAACAAACATAAAAAAGAAGAAGGGGAGATAAGGACGATACATGTTTTATAGGCAAGAAGGAGCAAACCACACCAGAGCACCCGCCAACCACCCACCGGTTCACATTGGAGCGCCCATTCGAGCCAAATGAAGGGCGGGTTTTTTTCTGTTGGTTAGTTTGGAGTAAAGAGAGAAGCACAAAGAACCAAAAAGTCATTTACATTTTTCTTCAACTGTAGATGTGTCCTCCACAATTTAGACGATTGAAGAAGTGAGCTTGGACCCAAGCTGGGAGGAGTAAAACGTTCGAGCAGAAAGACCGAAAGACCAATGTCCTGGAATTGTGACCACCAAACTTTTGTTGTTGTTGTTTTACGTAAAGCGCTCGCAACTGCATAAAAAGGTCATATGAGCGCCAGAAGTTTAGAGGTGTTACACGGGAGTAACAAACACAATAAAGAAGAAGGGGAGATAAAGGTGACAGATGTTAGATAGGAAAGAAGGAGCAAACCACACCAAAGCACCCGCCAACCGCCCACTCAGAGGGACAGAATAAAGAAGTAGAACATATCACCAAACTAGTGCTCATCCCACATTAACCATATCCGTACGTCGTGTTTTACTATCGTACCCATACGACGTGGGGAACTTTGTGCCACCACTTCCAAAGGGGAAATTTACTTGTAAATCCGATCCGTACGCTTTTGCACAGCAGTCTGTCAAAATGATTTTTTGAGAAATACTAAAAGTTTTAAAGATATCTTCGTACTAGAAGTATTCTAAAATGTGAAGAATACAACCCCAGGGATACAAAATGACCCCAGTGCGTACGGATAGGGTTATGTGAACCCCAGCCTTGGCCTTGACCTTGGCAGTAAGCGATTGAGCCGGGTAGGGAAATCGTAAACCAGAGGCGTCCTTGGTAGAGCAATGAAGGGAGGCATTTATTTCACTTTAATGTCACAATTAGGTTTTGAGATAGCGCGGTAAATGAAAGGTTGGGGCTTAGAGAGATAAAGATAGAAACAAAGACACACACACACACACACACACA
>NW_004797627.1:629108-630073 GCF_000002075.1 Aplysia californica | reverse complement strand
CCCCGGGAATTTTAGTTTTAGTTTTAGTAAGAGCTTTACGGCACTTGCAACACAATAAGGTCATATAAGTGCCGAAGATTACAGGTGTTACAAGAGAGTAACAAACACAAAATAGAAGGAGGAGAGATCATGACGATAGACGTTTGATAGGAAAGAAGAAGCAAACGACACCAGAGCACCCGCCAACCACCCATTCCTTGGGAATTAAACTGCAGAAGTGCCAGGGCCGTATGTGTGCAGATGTGTACAGTCAAACCTGTGTAAGACGGCCACCCATTGTCAAGGAGAAAAATGGCCGTATAAGACAGGTGGCCGTCTTAGGCAGGACTGACCAGGATAAAGGAAACAAACCATTCCCATCTGAGGCCCCAATCGAAAGTAGCCCCATCGTTGTTGTCTTTGTTGGTGTTGTTGCTGTTGATTAGTATTTTGTTTGTAATTGTTATTTTGTCGCTGATTTTGCACAATGGTGACAATAAAACGAAATGCATCAGACAAGGAAGACCGAGTGCCATGTTAAAACAAACACATGGGTCGCCACCAGAGCTGTTAAAGTACTTTTAAAAAGGTACTTAAGTACAAATTTAAGTACAATCTAAAATATGTACTTAAGTACAGTAAAAGTACTTTCCTGTAAAATGTACTTGAGTACAAGTACTTTTTTAAAAAGTACTTATGAGTACATTGTGAGTACTTTCTGCTAATATGCTAAAACACTTCAGTGCTAATGCAAAACATCATATTGAATAACATTTCTAGTATATTTGACAAATTCGGCAATTCATTACTAATAATGTAAACAGTATACAAAGCATTTGAATATACACACTGAACGTAGGTGGAAATTGTCCGTGAAATTGAAAAAACAACCCAGCAAACAAACAGACGCAACTACATGTAGTGAGTAAGTGATATTATTATGAATAGAATTTGTTTGAGCAAGACAATATGATCAAATGTAAGTC
>NW_004797627.1:623452-624570 GCF_000002075.1 Aplysia californica | reverse complement strand
ATAAGAATAAGAAAAAGAATTATAGAAATTATAGAAATAGAATAAGAATAATAGAAATAATATTAATGTCAACACTATACAATTAAGGGTCAAGTAGGGCGTAAAAGATTGAAATATGTGTGCACAAGGAAGACCTAAATTTTGAAGGAAAAAAAATAAACTCCATACCTCATTCAATACAATGTAATCAAAACGTTCAATTACATTCTGGAAAAGCACGTGAAAAAAACTCCTATTTTGACACAAAAAACACAGAGACATATATATTAGTATATAAACACCAAACTACACGTTCTTCCACTGTAAAAAAAAACAACAACACTTAGAGAAAACAAAAGGACTTGCGAGTTGCACATCAACGAATCATTTCTATTAAACACTAAACTACTAAATTATCTAGTTGAATATCGCAAACCGCACGCACATTGTTGTAAATATATATATATATATATATATATATATATATTATATTACTACTCATCTATTCCGGTAAACAATGAGAATATCAATTAATATTTTGCAGTGAGCTCAAGACAGATCAATGTCTTTTCTTTACTTAAGATAAATACTTTAAAAAAACGCTTTCCAGGACTGTAGGATTCCAGACGTGTTGGGACACAGCGGGCCGAGTCCGAGTGACTCGCCAGCCCACACACGGTTCACAGTAGAGGTGGACAAAATCCGGATAAACTATCCGGATAACCGGATAATTCTCAATGAAACATTAATTTCCGAATTGAGACTCTTAACTCTTTTTCCTGACCCGTTTTCCGAAGTGGGTGCACCCACTTGTTGAAGTGATGCTCACCCATTTGTCGAAGCAGTTCAAAACATATTATTTGTCGAAGAGGTCGACCAACTCTCTGGGTGGACTACCATATTATCCGGATTTTGGTAAAGCGACTCATTGCCCAGCTCTAGTTCACAAGCATCAGGCCACGACTCTCCGTCTTACGCAACAAAATTATCAGCAAAACGGACGGGAAAGGGGGGAAAGGAAAGGAAAAGGGAAGACAAGGGATAAAAAAGGAAGATCAGAAGAAAAAAAATTAGATAAGAAAAGGGTAAGTGCAGATTAAATCAAACCAAATGGCTGTCTCGGTCGTTGGTTAGTGGGG
>NW_004797627.1:618933-622854 GCF_000002075.1 Aplysia californica | reverse complement strand
ATCAAGGAAATCTACACTTCTGTCCTCCCAGATAAGTGGCATGCCAGGGACCCCATTTAAGCTGAACAAATCCTTGGGGGGAAAAAAACAAAACAAAAAAAAACACATTTTTTTAAAAGGCAAAAATCTGTTGAACTCAGCAGTTCCGCAACAGCAAGAAAGTTCACAATGGGTTTGACTGTGGTGTTCTTCACTCTTTGGGACATACATGTGCGGCTTTTGGGGAGGGCAGAAAGGGGGGTGGGAATAGCCTGGAATATCGGTCACTGGGTGATTTATAAAATGCGAGCCGGGTACCTCGTTCGATAAACGGACACAAAAGAATCGAACGTCAAGCCTTTTATGGAACCAGTACGTACTGCTTGTGAACGGAACTCTTCACTTGTTTACAATGGCGTCTAAGAAGATGAACTTTCCCAAAGATTAGATCTAAACGAAACTAATGAAAAACGAAAAATTAAACTACAGTGGCTTCAGACTCCATATTATAACTCTGCACCCTTTAAATGATTCTGAACCACCGTTAATTTTGTCAATTTCGAAAGTTGGGAAGTTTTAGGCGGCCAAAGTGACGAATTTTCACAAATATAATATCTATAATCTATAGATATACGGGAGTCGTGTGAGTGTTTTTGTGTAAAGGTGTGTGTTTGTTTGCTTGTGAGTTAATGTTTGTGTGTATGCCTTTGTATGTGAGTGTGTAAACGGATGCTTGAAAGTGTGAATGAGCGAGTGAGTGAGTGAGTATATGTGTGAGTGAGTATATGTGTGAGCTAGTGTGTGTGTGTGTGTGTGTGTGTGTGTATGTGTGTGTGTGTGTGTGTGTGTGTGTGTGTGTGTGTGTGTGCGCGTGTACAAGCGTGAGTGTTGGTAAATTGTGAGGGTACATCTGTGTGTGTGTGAGTGTGAGCGTATGATTGTATGTGTATGTGTACGTGAATGTGTGTATGCGTTTGTGTACGTGTGAGTATGTGTATGTATGAGTATGAATATGTGTAAAAACGTAAGAGTATGTGTATGTGTGGGTGTGTGACAGTATGTGCGCATGTGTTTGTGTATGTGATAGTATATGTGTACGTGTATGTTTGAGCATGTGTGTGCTTACATACATGCCCCTGTCCTCGAGTGTCTTGAACAAGTTGTAAAGAAGTCATTTCACAAACGGGTACTACTACACTATGGTTCGAGCAAAGACAAGCACATCGAGAAAATAAAGGTCACCCAGTGCTGGGACAAAGCAAGCCAGACAAACTGCTGACAACAGACGGAGAATACAGAGGTAGGACGCATGGGTACAGCGGCACCCTTGAACCGCCCACTCTACGCAGCTTATAGAAAGACAAAAATAGAACTCAAAAGTCACACTCAAAAGAAACATCGAAAAAGCAAACCACACACCACAAACCCTTATCTCTATTTTTTTTTAAACCCACCAAAAAACAAAATTAAGACGACCTCGAAAGGCATATAGTTATATAAGACCACTTCACAAACTGACCCTTCTTCCGAACAGGGTTAAAACGAAAAGATTTAGCTTTATCGCTGAAGGTTACAGGGCGGAAAAACTGGAGTAGCAACATGTTCTTTCTGAGTAGAACTAAGTTCTTTACGGCGCTCGCAACTGCATAAGGTCATAGGAGCGCGCGTATGCTCTTTCTACGGGAACATTTAGATCCAAAGCCTTTCTATTTCTCACAATGGTAAAATTCGTTTACCTTTCTTTACTGTTACTGTTGTACTGTTGAACTACATAATTTCGGTTTAGTTTCTTTTTGCGTATGATGGCTAAATGTCTAACCGCTACATCGCGAACGCCAGTTTAGTTTGCGAAAAGAGAAGCACTTCGGCACCGCAATGACCTTTATGTACTGGGGAAAAGGCAAAACAGACAGAAAGGAACAAAAGAGGTACAGCAAGGGAGCAAGATCTACCAGTGCCCCCCTTTAATCACCCACCTACTTTATCAAAAACTATGGTGACCCTAAGATATATTCCAGGGGTATTTTGTTAGTCCCTGTATACATAGAACGCATGGGGTTGACTGTGACTGTAGTACACGCCACACAATACGTCCATGTAACACATAGGGGTTGACTGTGACTGTGGTACACGCCACACAATACGTCCAGGTAACACATAGGGGTTGACTGTGACTGTGGTACACACCACTCAATCAGTGGCGGTGGGTGGACCAAGATTTGGGTGGGGCTTAGGTTTCTTCCACTTCTTTACCACCAAAAAGCAAGCAATAAGAACAAAACAGTGATTCTTTTTTACTATACTCACGGCGAGCCACGGCATGCAAACGAGAAGAGTCACCTTTCTTCTCAGTTAAATTTAAGCTCTTCTGGGGGGTGGGGACGAAGCCGTTTCACCTCCAAATTTCTCTAATTAGTTTTTATCTTGAGAAAAAGTTGGCTCAAAAGTGGTTTGATGTAATTAATAACTGTTAAATCTCAGCGGCACAAACACACAGCACTCCAAACAGATACCGTCTATGAGGTGGATTGGGTCGTGTTGTTGCGGAAAATAGAACGCGCCTAACAAAGGGCTAATGGGCGCATAGGTATCTGTGTCACTGGGGGAAAGTGTGTAGTAAACTTTCACCCCATTGTCAGGGCTGGGAGAGCGTGAGCCCTCTGTGCAGTGTTATTTTTTTAAAGTCTTCTACCTTTTCACAAGAAGAGTTTCATTAAATACGGGCGTGGGAACCGGCTTATTCTTTCTGAGCCTTAACAACATTTGATTGGCTGTTAGGTTACTATAGTTGTAAGCGGTGACAACAATAATTGGATAAACGGGCAAGCCGCCAAGCTGATAACTATGTGTTCATTGTGTGCGATCATAACGGTTTCAACTGCTTATTTGGTTAATTAAGAAACTTTCATTAACTAAGGGATAGAGTTGGGGTGGAGACGGGGTGGGGGTGAGGGGCTCAAGCCCGTAAGCCCTTCACTACCCACCGCCACTGCACTCAATACGTCCACACGCCGCAGATTAACAACATGATGAAGCATCGGAAACTTACATCGTATTATGGTATTATTTAGTTGGGTAGTTTGGGGAGGGGGGTGGGCATGAAACGGTACGGTGTGGAATAGTTTAGTTTTAGTAGAGGTATTACGGCGCTCGCAACTGCATACGGTCAGATGAGCGCCAGAAGATTAGAGGTGTTACAAGAGAGTAACAAACATAATAAAGAAGGAAAGATAAGGACGATAGATGTTTCATAGGAAAGAAGAAGCAAACCACACCAGAGCACCCGCCAACCACTCACACGGTGCGGAATGATGTGGTGCAGTGGGTGAAGTATTACCTGTATATGATGTGGTGTGGTGAGATACGGTGTTGTATCAAGTAGAAAGTCCTGGTATGGTGAGTAATAATAATAATAATAATAATAATAATAATAATAATAATAATAATAATAATAATAGAAGATTGACAAGATCATTCACGCAAAAGAAAATATTTCACAGAAACAGTATCATATGTACGGTAAGGTAGGGTACAGTATCAATAGTAAGGTATTGTGAGGGAAGGTATGGTATTGTGTGGGTATGGTATGGTATGACGGTATGATATGACGGTATGTATGGTATGGGCAGGCTTAAGAATGGCATGGCATGGTATGGTGTGGTATGGTACATCAAGATGTAAGTTCAAATCTCCTTTAAAATATAACAGGGGCATAAGGGAGTACAGTTCATTGCCCATCTCCGATAGGACGAAGAGCTCAGGCAATTTCACTTGGCAAGCAATTTCAAAGCAAATTATATTGAAGAGTTTAACCAAGGTCATCTCCACCTCAATCCAGAGCATGACAGAAAGTAAAGTGAGTACGTGTCTGCGTTTGTATCTGTGTGCTATGAGCGTGTGTTCGTGTGTGTGCATGAGGGTCAGAGAGAGAGGGGGGGGGGG
>NW_004797627.1:610983-615147 GCF_000002075.1 Aplysia californica | reverse complement strand
CCCCACACACACACACGCACACACCTTTCCTCCCAAAGGCACTTAGCCCGAGTCAACAAAACCCTGTATGCTCGTGCGTGTGTGTACTCACCTGGAGCGTGACACAAGCCTCCAACAACAAGGTGACAGCCGACAAGGAAAATTCCAATCTCTTGTGAGTCGGCCACTACGACTGGTCCTGCAAACAACACGGAAAAAGAGGACATTAAGGGTTAATTCCAGAGTACAAAATCATGAGGCACAAGAATATCTCTACAAGTTTGTACAGTTCATAAAATACAATAGTCTCTCTGTCTCTCTCTGTCTCTCCCAGAGCTTTCCAGCAGCTGATGTCATTTTTCGAGGAATTTCGGGTCCAGGGCAGAGCCCTGACATGGGGTTGAAGGGGGACAGCGTCCCCTTTCTGTTTGAACATTTTTGGTTTCAGGCCATCCTCAGTATGCCATTTTTGACTATTCAAGTCTAAATCTGGGGGCTCGCGTGGCCTAGAGGTTAAGGTGTTGGCCTCTCATTCAAAAGGTCCCGGGTTCGAATCCGGGTAGCGACCGAAACATTTTCTTCTCTAAATTTGTCTCCTTTCACCTTATTTCCTGCTCTCTAGCATTGTTCTGTCGTCTGCTTTCGTCTCCTCTTTCTGCCCCCACCCCCTCACCTCCTTTGCCCCTTCCTCTGGGCTCCTGATTCTTTCTGCAGCCTTTCTACTGCTACTCCTTCACTTCTTCTTACTGCTGTCTTTCAACCACACCCCCGATCTTCTGGTAGGAAAAATCTACACCTAGCCTTCTCGGACAAGGGCGAAAAATCTCGGACGGCCCGTGTGCAAGTTGCGCACGTTAAAGATCCCTTGGTGGTTTAAAATCGATAAGAGTAGGCTTCGGCCGCCATCCGCACAAAATTCAAAATTTCCTACCAACCGAAAATATTAGGTGTGTCCCGCGCTCTCATATGACCTTGTGCAGTTGTGAGCACCGTAAAACATTTTACAAAAACAAAAGCCTAAATCTAACAAGAAAATAAGTGAGAAAAAAAAAACCCTTGCACAGGCCTACATAATTTTCTGCTTGTGTTAATCCATATATTTCCAAATCCAAAGCCACGCTTTCTCCCTTGTACCGATACAGTACATCCACAACTAGATCTATAAAACTTGACGGTTAATGTACACATTTTTTCTGCTTGTGTTGGTTTGCACCATAATCAGCATAAGGTGTAGAATAACAATAGTAGGTCTATAACAGCTTGACTTGATCTAGATTCTAGATCTAAATAACTTGACAGCTTATATTCAACTAAAATCCACAACAACACATACAAATAAACAAGTCGGGTAAAAAAAAAAAAACAACATCGGAAGGACTTCCGTAACGAGCGACCATCACATCAAACACAATATAAAGAAAAGGCCTAGACCTAACCCTAACCCTACCGCTACCCCTACCCCTAACCCTACCCTTATCCCTACCCCAACCCTTCAATTCTGCTCTGTCTCATAGTGGTCGCTCGTTACAGAAGTCCTAAGAAAACATTAAGCTCTCTTTAGAGTTTTCTTTTCTTGGCAGGCCCAAGATCTATTGAACCACGATCGTCTTGTTTACAGAGCTGGTGCTCTGCTTCTTGAGCTTTAGAAAATGAAAGTGAAAGACACTGTCTACATTTTCAAATAAAAGAGCACTTCCGCTATGGGTTGGCAATTGTTGACTATTGTATTGGTAATGACGGAAATTTTTTATTTCGCATTTTTTTAAAGGAAATGTCTACGTACTCCCCGATTGGGGTCTACGTAGTCATGGTGTCTAGGTGGACCCCAAAAATGTTGGATTGTGATTGGCTCGCTGAGCGAGCTGTAGTTTACACATTGGTTAAGTTACAATGCAAGGCTGCTGATCATCTCGGGCGGTGTGTCGATCTAGATCTAGTGTTACTATAATTTATTTATTTTAGCCCAGAGAGAGAGAGAGTATTTAATGAATAAACGTATCTAGATCTAGAATCTAGATCTAGATTTTGTTGTGCACCCAGCCAAGAGTGTGCAGTTCGGAAAGTAGATGATCTAAATCTAGTGGTGGCCTGGTGGGCGAATGACCGAAGAGCGACTCTTGACTACTCGCCTGTGAATTGGCGGGACACACTAGGCCTATCACTATCATGCAACTTGATTCACCTGTCTACTATCATAATTATTAACAGTAGGTCTACTTGCTTCTGTAGGCCTGGAGTCTACTAGTTTCAAATGGCTTCTTTTTCGGTGCACGGTTTCGGCACTCCTGTACAACTGCGGTCCCGTTTGTCTACATGACGGCCATTGACATTGTGGGAGTGAATCTAGATTTCTAGTTCTAGATTCTAGGTCTAGATATAGATGTAGAATCTAGATCTAGATCATCAAGATCTCTAGATCTCTAGATTTTAGATTCTAGATAGACAACATAATCTATATCTAGATATATATAGATCTATATATCTAGATCAAGCTATAGATTCTAGATCTAGATCTAGACGTCTAGATTAGATATAAAATCTAGATCTAATCTTATTTTAGTTTAGATCTAAATACGAAACGCGTAAGAATTAATGTACTACAGGGGCACTTAGATCTAGGCCTAGATCTAGATTAGTGTGATTTAGTGCAAACGGGACCTCGATTGTATGGCCTACAGGAGTGCCACTGTTTCTTAACTTCAGTTCATGATGATGGATTCTGACATTGGGGAACAGCTCGTTGTTTAGATAATCTAGATTCTAGTCAACAGTTAGGCTACCCGGTACTGGACTCTGGCAGGGCAGTTTTAACATTTCAAGCGCTGACTGCATGGGGTTGGTTTGGGGGGGGGGGGGGGGGGTGTCAGTAGCTTTGTTTTAAAAAGTTGTTTGGTGTTTAGTTTCTTTTAAAAAATAATGTCTTCTTAGGTCCCCATCGACACAATATTATTAACTATGTTTCTTTTGCTCAATTAAAGAAGCTTAAATAGCTTCAAACAGTCCCACAGCTTCTGACCAGGCCTACGAGTAGCTGGAACATAGCTTTACAAGACCTTCATTTTTGTGGGGCATGTAGATCTAGATCTAGGTCTTCCTTTTTCTCAAAGTCTTACACTTGTCACATATGACTGGAGACACTTTCCTTAGCAAGTACCCACTGATGTATGTGGCTGCTTTTTCCTTTGATAGCTATGGAAAGGTTTTCAACACAGTCCTGATTTAGCAGCTGAATAATACTAAACATCACCCTTTCAGTTTCCTTTACCAGAATCAAAAGGGCTTGAATTATTTGCATTTGAATGTGGGATGAAGTTGGTTTGAGTTTGATACAATGCTTGTAAATTGCAGATGACTTGTTTGTATTTGTAGTTAAGCATTGAAGAAACTGTCAAACCTGCCAAGAAAAGGAAAGTGGCCATATGTGCTCAGGCAGAACCACATTTAGATCTACTTGACAGAGAAATGCCACCCCAGCAGCAACTTAATTGTGGCTCAGAACATGAGCTACAAAAGCTGCAAAAACAGTATCTTTCAAGTCATAGAATAATATTATTTGTGAAGAATAATGTGATAATTTAAAATCAACATAATAATATTATGAGTGGCATAGAACTATAACATCAACAACAGACACACAGGTATCACATTCACTTGTACACAGGGGCGGCTCGTGGGTCTAAAAAGTGGGCGTGCACAATGAGGTTAAAGCAGGTTGAAGATAGCCAAGGGCATGTAAATTAGACGTTTTCTTCATCCTACCTGTTTTGAGAAAATCTATTTGAAGAAGAAGCTTTCCTTTCGTTCTTTGGCTGGAGCAAAAGTGTCCATTATTCTGTTGACGAAGTTGGGCATGCTGTCAATGATGTCCTTGTGGATCGACATAAACGTACGTCAGTGCGATTTCTGGTATTTTGCATACTTCTCTAAATGTTGTCTCGAATTTGTAGTCATTCAGAGTTGAATAAAGGCCCTAGATTATACATGTACGACACTGATGAGATTTAAATATTTCATTGCAATGTAATACTTATAATTCTGTTTGTAATTTGATTTTAAGCAAAACAGTAATATTTCTGTAAACGATCCTAAAAGAACTGTTAGAAACGACTTTTGATACTCCTGGAATTTGGATGAATCGCAGATTGAGAGTGCATTGATTTTATTTTGCTTCAAGAAACTGTCACA
>NW_004797627.1:603983-610584 GCF_000002075.1 Aplysia californica | reverse complement strand
TTCAGACGGCCATGGAATATTCCGGTGACAAACGCAGATGCATTTTGTAGAGTGGGCTAAAAATGTCGAAGAGCCTGCATAGCATTAGCGAAAATTACCTCAGTTCCCCGACAAATCACCCTTTTCATGACCGCGAAGGGCGAGTTCGTGAGTTTCACAGGACAAAATACACTAGATAACCTTACACAATACGAGCCTGTTCTTTCTCACCAGTTCTTTATTGCGAGACGTTGTAATGCGATGACCTACGACTAGCTGCGCTGCTATGTCTACTTGTCCGAAAGTATGATACTTAACGGCATTTTTACGTTCGCTCTTGATGACTTTCGACTTTAATGCTTTGTTTCACATGGACAAGATCAGTAAAACCTGTCTTAGACTTCTTGGGGTCCTCAGTTCCAAAAAGCAGACAGGAGAAACAGTAGGCCTAATCTAGGTCTACAAGGAGTATAATTTGTTGTGTAAGCCACTCCACTTTGTATTCATTGTATTATTTTGATATTTTTAGTTTGGTGAGGACGTAATTCATTCACTCTCTTCTTGTTACTTTGTTTGCATGAACTGAATTTATTTGCAATCAACTTCAATCACCCTGCATTGGAATACGCACTTGAGTAATAAAACGTTCACCGCTACACCATTCCAACTTCTAACACAATGGCCTAATTACGTCATGTTGACCTCGCTCAAGTTCAGGGTTACAGAGGTGGGGCCAGAGATATAAATGGCAAGACAATGGACCAATCGCACATCGCTGGGAGCACTCCGGTGGATTGCTCCAAAGCTATCATAATACGGGCATTGAATTGTGTAGGCTGTCGTGAACTGGTTTGAGATTGCGTTATTTTTAGACTGCCTCTATGGGCTTTGTTCGGCTGGTGCACATCGAGATTGTGCCGCCTTATTAATATTTATGCTAAGAAACTCGGTCAAAACTTCATCGTTGTTTGGGTCGTCCCATAGAGCATTTTCCGAGAGAGATTACACTACTGAACATACCATTTTTTTACTTGGGTGAAGCAAAAGAACTTGGTATGGTATAGTAGATGTTGTAGAGCTGTTGTAGATGTTGTAAGGAGCGAATAGGCTCTGGCGAGGAACTTGTACGTAAAACTGATTGGATGATGGATGGTAAAGGTTCTTTTGTTGTCACTTTGAGGGTGTTGTGCGCTAAAACTTTTGGGCGGCAGTGCACGACCGTGCTCTATGGACCAGCCGCCCCTGCTTGTACAGTATAGACAACAAAGTTATAAACTATAGATCTAGTGACCACTAAGAAAAGAAATTGTTAAGTTTTTCTTCCTCTCAATTTTATGCTTTTCTCTAATTAACATTAGGCCTACTTTATTGAAGGGGTCTCATACTCACAGTCATAAAGTCTAGTATTATTGTTCTTCTTATTGTTGTTCATACTTTGATGTACTAATAATAATTATAACCAAAGGCATTCCAAAATCCATGGATTTAACAGCTTCTAGTTAGCCTTTCCTGTGACATGCATTCTACATGTGCACCGCTTTGTTTTATTTTGATTTCCCAATGAAATTCATTTTTTTTTATGTAGGCCTCGACAGCTGTATAAGTATAGTCGCCTGTGTTAACAAACACAATGTGATGGGGTTTCATTTCTATTATTCTTTATACATGTATATACAAATACTTTTAACAAAATAGCTTATTCTTGGCTAGATAAATAACCAAGATTTTTTGTTTTAATTTTACTTGTGAAAATGATGTTTGAGATTGAGGAATTTCCATATTGTAAAAGAGCATGAGCCTTTCGTTAGCATTTTGCCAAAATGGCCGCCCCCTGGAATCGACTAGATCCAGTCCCTCGTCCAGTCCCCATGTATGAATCAAGTTGCATGATACGCTTAGTGTGTTCCGCCAATTCACAGGCAAGTAGTCAAGAGTCGCTCTTCGGTCATTCGCCCACCAGGCCACTACTAGAATCTAGATACGTTTATTCATTAAATACTCTCTCTCTCTCTCTCTCTCTCTCTCTCTCTCTCTCTCTTGGCTAAAATAAATTAATTATAGTAACACAAGATAAAAATACTACCCGAGATGATCAGTAAGTAGGCCTAGCAGCCTTGCATTCTAACAAATGTAAACTACCGCTCGCTCAGCGAGCCAATCACAATCCAACATTTTTGGGATTCACCTAGACACCATGACAACGTAGACTCCAATCGGGGAGTACGTAGACACTTCCTTTTTTATTATTTTTTATTTTTTTTGCATGAATTTTCACGGAAAATTTTCCATTTGCGGAATTCTACTAATTTGCGGAAATTCGCAAAATTGCGGAAGCTCTCTCTCTCTCTCTCTCTCACTCTCTTTCTCTCTCTCTCTCTCTCTCTCTCTCTCTCTCTCTCTCTCTCTCTCTCTCTCTCACTCTCTCTCTCACTCTCTCTCACTCTCTCCAGTCTTCCGTCACACTGACCAACAGAAAAGTAAATGGTTCGACCACCTCTTAAGGCCGGTCCCAGAGTGGCTCTGTAGGTCTGACCTGTAGCTCGCCTGGCGCACGCCGTGTGCGTGTCAGCACAGCCGCACTGTGGGTTGGCGCCTGTGTCTCAGCGAGCGCAAGGCACACTCTCTGCGTCTCAGCACAGCCGCACTGTGTGTTGACGTGTGTAGGTGTGCAACTGACGGGTCTACCTTGCTATATTTAGGTACTGTGTAATCCAAGACCAATTATACCAAGACGGGACAACTCTTCTTTACGTCATGTGCCAAGTGTAGCCCCCCCCCCTTCCACACACACACACACACACACACACTCACAAACACACTTGCAGCTGCTCGCGGCGACAGTTTACATTGGTTACAATGCAAGGCTAGATCTCTAGAGAAGCACACCTAGATCTAGGCCTCGGCCTAGGCCTACGCTACGACAACAGTCGAAATTACGTCAACCTCTCGATTCGAAGTTTCAAAGTATGATAAAGTGCATTTCTGGGTGATTTTGTGGCCAAGTGCTGATGCTAGCGTCAATATTTAATAGTAAAGCACCTAATAATACTTACTTCTTGTTGATTTTGATGATCCGTGAAGAGTTTCAGTCGAAAATAAACACGAAGCGAGGCGACACATGTCCGCCATCTTTACAACACTGTTGAATAGCACGTCTGACGCATCGTGCAGCTCAGCTGACAAAAAACAGACGACAAAGCGACGCTGCTTAAGCACACGATAATGTATACATTCATTTACACGGTGCGAGCTAGGCGAGCAACAAGTCAGACCTACAGAGCCACTCTGGGACCGGCCTAAGAATGCTCCGAGACCAACCAGTTCTGCGAGCTTTCAACGCAAGCCCCTCCGGCTGGAGAAATGGGGAGAAGTCAGGCTGAATCGACTATAATAAAGGACACCATCTGAGCCCACGACCTGACCCTCCTCCATGTCACTCGATTCGCCACTGACAGAGACTATTTTTCCACGTGGCCTCCACTGGTACCAGCAGAAGAAAACAACATCATTACTATTATAGTGCGATAAAAAATTCGAGGCGCAACTTATCCTCAACTCAAATATATCTTTTTAACGCTTGAATCAGTCACCCATATACTATATACTTAGCACAGCATTTTGTCTCAATTTGTCTTTACTTTATCATATTTTTCCACAACAGTGGAGGCTATATTAAAACACTTTTATTCATAAATTTATATAAAATACTACAAATCTTCATCACGCGGAAAATGGAATTGTTCAAAGCACTTACCGCTGTTCACACACATTTTGTATAATGGGTTACGTCGCAGCTAACCAATGACACTTTTTAGTGGCAAAACTAGATCTAGTTACAAGAAATCAATTTTATAGTGAACACTTTTTGGGACTAAAAGTTCTCAAAGCATGCGTTCAATAAAGATAATCTCGTGATTAGAAAAAAAAATGACGGACCTGCTTTTAAAAGCGATATCGTCCTAGCTGTAAACCTTTTTAAATAAGTAGAAACCACACAGGGATTTTTTATTAGTAATTATAATTAAGGAATCTTCTAGAATCGAGCTAACAGGTCTTTATAAAAATATTGATCTGTTAAGACAATTTGATACAAGTCACTGTGCAAAAAATGACAGTTTATGTTTGATAGTTGAGGAGATATTTGACAATAAGTCGCGCCACGAATTTTTGACCGCACTACAGTAAAAGTACTCATATTAACCATTCCAAAGCTCATTCATTTATAAACACAATAACAATCTCTGAATTCAATAATTGAATATAGCGTCAAAATTCATTTACCAATTACAGGCTGTCTAATAAAAAAAAAAAAAGAGGACCCACTGAAAGGGCAATAACTAGGTCGTCAATATACTGATTTTGACAAAACTTAACACAAATAAAATTCAATTAAGGGGACATCAACTTTGTAATTTATAAGAAAATCCATCAATCTCTCTGTGAACTATCAAATTTTAAAGTTTTCAACTAAATTTGGGCAAAACGCAAAATTTTACATCTTATAGAAACGTACAGCTACAGGGGCGTGACCAGCCCGTTCCGGTTCCAGGACAAGGACGGTAAACCACGACAGTCATATCAGATGGGATATCTCACCGTGCTGAGAAAGTTTGGGAGAAGTTTGGGCAGGAGAATGTGTTATGGTGTAGAGGCCTGGTTCCAATATTTAGAGAGTGGCCCTTGTGTGGTTGTAAGAAAGGTTTGGGGGAAACACCTTGTGGGCCGACAGTTTATAAATGAATGGGCACCACATTTACCCAAACTTGAGCCCTTTAAATTACAATATATCAATATTACCTTTTGGGGAACAGCGACTTTATTTTAAAAACAAGGAACAAATTTGTCCGGGGAACAGCGACTGCGCTAAGAGAACACTTATCTTGGTGGTATTGATCATGGTATCGATGCAGCCCGCCGACAGCAAAATAATTTTGTTTATAAACGTATAAAATGCTGCATTCTATTATAAAAATATTATCACATTCGGAACCAGCGTATCAAAATGAACAAAATGACTCGTGGGTGACTCTATTCTTCTTGCTGGATATAGACGATCGCAAAAAAAGAGAAGGATTGTATCATGTAGCCCAGTAGTTTCTTATCACAACGAGGAAAGACAACTGTGACCTTTAACCCCTACAGTCAGAATTGGGAGAGGCGAGCAGTGCATAATCCCTTTTAACTTTGCCGCCGTGCGGGATTAAACTTTGCTAGTAACATTTTAGAAATAATTATCACAGTTTTAAAAAACTGATTTCATTTTCGGAATCGGCGTAGCAAAGTGGAACCTGCTTTTACACTAAACTTCAGCAAACTTTGTCTTTGAACTGTCAATTTTGAATTTGAAGTCATGTACCGTGGTCACCCTCTGTGTTGAGTATCTGACGTCAGAGCTGCTGGACCTTCACAGAGGACACTGCACTGTCACTGTACAGTGTACAGTAGACCTAGGCCTATGGCGACTGGGTGAAAGACACTATTAATATTATTCTCTTTATTGAGATGTAGGGATCCAGGCTGCAGATACCATGAAAATTTGTGGACATCATTTTGCAAACAGGTAGATATAGATAAAGGTTTAATCAAGATGGAACCAAAGACTTTGTGATTTTTTTGTTATCGTAGAGGTTTTACGACGCTCGCAACTTAACTGCATAAGTTCATATGAGCGCCAGAAGATTAGAGGTGTTTCAAGAGAGTAACAAACATAAAAAAAGAAGAAGGGAAGATAGGACGATAGATGTTTGATAGGAAAGGAGCAAACCACACCAGAGCACCCGCCAACCACCCACTCGTTGAGACTAAAAACAAAACAGCAAAACAACAAAAACACAACAACACACACACCAACATGCCCAAAGAATCAATCCCCCAAAAACACGCCACAAGGTTATTCAAAATTCCCAGTGGTGTGTTGGAGCCAGCACAAGTACGGAGAGATCCCTGGAGATTTAAGTAGCCGTCACCTCCCTGGGTTTATTCGGCAATCTAATTTTTTGAGAAAAAAAATGTTCTTCAATGCACAAATAGTGACTATTCGAAATATATCAGTATGGTTGATTTTTAAGAAGTTGCAAAGTTTTGCGTTTCACTCAATTTTGGTTGAAAGTTTAAAAACCTTTTTTTTCCGAACGCAACTGTTGATTCATTTCAATTTGACGTGATATCCATTTCTTCAACGTTTTGTTGAAATTCGAAAGATAACTGAGTTACCGGTACTGTCTTTCAAATGGGTCATCTTTTTTTAGAACACATGGAACAACAATCGTATCACAGTTCAGTCATTAAGTGTAACAACAGTGTCAAAGCTCAATCACTGTGTGAACAAATTGTCAAAGTTCAATCACTGTGTTCAATCATTCGTTATGAGAAAAGTGTCGCAGTTCAATCATACTGCACCAGGCCAGTGTCAAAGTTCGGTTACCAAGCACACACACATTACCCCAAAGCTCAATTATCAAATACAAGAATGGTGTCGAAATCCAATCAGCTTTATCAAATAATTACGTATGATATTCAAATGATAGTTATCATCATGTCTATCTTGTAAAGTTTCAACTATCACCACGAAGGTTAAACGAAAGGAAAAACAGAGGGAGAGCAAGGGAAGAAAAAAAAAGGG
>NW_004797627.1:600815-602178 GCF_000002075.1 Aplysia californica | reverse complement strand
CCCGCCCCCAAAAAAAAACAACAACAAACAAACAAACAACAAAACTACCTATATCGGAAGACATCAGGTACAGTTTAGTATTTCTTTCGATTGAAAACAGATACTGTATGCTTGAGTAACGAAATGTGCAACGACATGGCAACGGGAAAAAGTAACACAGAAGTAACAGTGAGAGAGAAAGGAAGTAGGATCTACAAGTGGCACCTCCAACCACCCTCAAGAAAAAACAATGAACCCTGCAGTTTAAGCAGCAGCAGCTGCTCTACAGAAGCATTGGGGCATGTGAGCGCTCAGTACACAGAGAGGACATTGAGGCATGTAAGCGCTCAGTACACAGAGAGAACATTGGGCTATGTGAGCGCTCAATACACAGAGAGGACATTGGGGCATGTAAGCGTTCAGTACACAGAGAGGACATTGGGGCATGTGAGCGCTCAGTACACAGAGAGAAAATTGGGCTATGTGAGCGCTCAGTACACAGAGAGGACATTGGGGTATGTGAGCGCTCAGTACACAGAGAGAACATTGGGGTATGTGAGTACACAGTACACAGAGAGGACATTAAGGTATATGAGAACACAGTACACAAAGAGGACATTAAGGTATGCGAGTACACAGTACACAGAGAGGACATTGGGGCATGTAAGCGCTCAGTACACAGAGAGGACATTGGGGCATGTGAGCGCTCAGTACACAGAGAGAACATTGGGCTATGTGAGCGTTCAGTACACAGAGAGGACATTGGGGTATGTGAGCGCTCAGTACACAGAGAGAACATTGGGGTATGTGAGAACACAGTACACAGAGAGGACATTAAGGTATGCGAGTACACAGTATATATGGAGGACATTAGAGTATGTGAGCGAGTACACAGTACACAGGGAGGACCTTGGGTCACGTGAGAACACGATAAATAGAGAGGACATTGGGGTAAGTGAGTACACAGTACACAGGGAGGACATTGGGGCATGTGAACACACGGTATATATAGAGGACACTGGGGTATGTGAGAACACAGTACACAGGGAGGACATTAATTGGGGTATGTGAACACACGGCACACGGAGAGGACACTGGGACATGTGAGCACACAGTATATATGGAGGACATTAGGACATGTGAGCATACAGTATATAAAGAGAGAGGACATTGGGGCATGTGAGCACACACTATATAGAGAGGACATTGGGACATTTGAGCACACAGTATACGGAGGACATTGGGACATGTGAGCACACAGTATATGGAGGACATTGGGGCATGTGAGCACACAGTGTATAGAGGACACTGGGACATGTGAGCCACACTATATAAAGAGAGAGGACATTGGGACATGTGAGCACACACACACACTATATATATA